>NC_133758.1:83300123-83605123 GCF_036562045.2 Rhinolophus sinicus
AGAAACTGTTGAATGGTCAGTAATTGATTTAACTAGTTGTGCTGTCATACACCTTCACCACAACTGTCAGTTTTATTATTACAAGTTTAGGGTTATATTTCATACAAATTTTTTGTTATATATTAATTGAAATGTTTTGGAACATTTAAATATTAAGGAGGCTCATATGTAAGTTGTTCATTACTGTATCCCTTTCAAAATGTAGCTAAAATTGGCTTTTTATTATCATAATAAACCTCCTTCTTTGTGACTTTTGCTTACAGAAATAGTTTCAATTAATGGGTTGGTTAGCTACTTTGGCTCCTTACAAAGCATGTTGCCTTCTTAACTTAATAAAGCTATAGGCCCAAAGATTCATAAGCAGATTGAAAATGAAAATCATGTAAATTCCTGTAGCGTTTGAGCAAGGGGGAAAAATTTGTAATTTTGAGAAAGTTCAAACAAATATGTTTTTATGCAACCTTATCTTAAAAATAATATAGTTCTATTATTGATCGTAATACTTGACACTGCATTGTGGCAAAGCAACAGGTTGTAAATAGATTCCTGACATGTGTCCTTGTTTAATTTCTCAATTAAGCCACAGGAAATAAAAAAATCTATACTCTGTGTTAACATATACAAATTTACAGTTTAATTTAATCCTCTCACATACTTAGTTTAAAATATCTATATGTTTCTATCTACATTTCAGCATATAACAAAACAAAATTAAAAATTAAAATGTTTGAAATTTGAAAAGTATAAAACAACAAAATTTATATTTGTTATGGGCTTGCTCTTTTTTTAAAAGTGTGTATTTATTTAAGTCATTCTTAATTTCTTTGTTAAAAATAATTGCATAGCTAATTATCCTTAATATTTAACAGATCTTAAAGTATCTTTTTTTTTTACATTACCTATACCTAGAAAAGCTTATGGAAAAAAATAAAAGCAGATGCTTTCAAATCCTCTTTTCAATTTAACTTAACGGATCCTTACACATCCTGATGTGATTTTGACTCAAGCAGCTTAACTACCACTTGTAAGTTATGAAATTCCAAATGTTGGCATTTAATCTGTTTTTAAGAAAAAACACTAAATAATTTATGCTTACACTTCTTTCAAGCTTTATGTGTTTAGAGTCTAATAGTCTCTCTTCAAAAGCAAGAGAAACAGCTTGATTTTTGTAAATGAGATGTGTGTTCCAAAGGCAAGTATTTATTGGGTAATCTTGTGTTTTGGTTTTACTATAACAATTACTGGGCTATCATTCACAAGTGTTTTCCAACTGGACAACGGAAAATATGAATATGATTGTCATTTGTTCCTTGAATATTTCCAACTGAGGGGATATTTTGATCTCAGCCCGGTTTCATTTTTTCGTTTCTTTGTTTATTTAGTTTATTTAGCTAGGATAAAGCAAATAATCTTGGAAAGATGGATTCTGCCAGGTGTACATTTTTTCTTAATGAAATCTACAAGCTGAGTACCTAAACTTATAAGTAAGGCATTGTGGATATCTTCTGCTGGTGTTCTAAAAGCTTAAATATTTGGGGACGAAAAAGTTTAGAGAGAATGGCATGATTCAAAAGGATCCAATTATAATGAACATTTTTCTTTGGCATTTTCATACTGCATTTGAGAAAGATAGCTTTCTTACCATACCCTAAACCAGGGGTGTCCAAACTGTGGCCCTCGGTCCAACTGCGGCCCATGATCCATTGTTAATTGGCCCGCAGCAAATTTCAAAAATATATTTAGTTTACTTAAATAAACCAGGTGAGGCAATACGTACTTCACCTCAAGTGAGTGGCCCGGCTGTTTGTGTATTTTACCTCATATGGCCCTTGGTGAAAAACATTGAAAAAAGTTTGGACACCCTGCCCTAAATGAAACCGGTTTTTGTCCCATGATCTTAACCTCAAGCATATCATTCCCTGGCCAGCTCACTGCCCCATACCCCACAATCCTACAGCACGACACCTTCAGTCCATTCATCCTATCACCCTTTCACTGACTATCCTCACCCCTGTGTACTCATTTTTCTCCTTACCCGCCTAAATGCCAGGTTCAATCACTAAACCACTACCCTGTGAGACCTTCAGCTCTCTGCCCCCACCCTTCCTTCCCTTAGTCACTTGGCAAAACCTCAACCCTCATTAAATCTTATTCTGCCTGCTCCACGGGGCTGACTGATCTCACTTTAAATTCATGACCACCAACCCCAAGCGGGCGCTCGCTGCTGCCTGGTAATCACACTTTATTTCCCTATACAAATCATTGTCCCACTCTCCTAGGTGACTGCATCAAAATCTCCTCCAGCATCCTCTCCCTTATCCTCACTCTCAGCTGATGATGACCTTGCTTCCTATTTTAATGAAAAGAGCCATAGTGATTCTTTTCAACATAATTCAAACAGCATTATTTCTCTGCTCGAAATCCTCCAGTGGCTCCCCTTCTCCCTCATAGTAAACACCAAAGTCCTTACAATGACTTACAAAGCCTGATATAACTGGCACCATTTTCTTTCTGTCTTGATTTCCTGTGTTCTCTCCTCCATTGCTGCTCCTGCCTTACCAGTCTCCTTGCTGTTCAGTTAACACAGCAAGCACTGTCCTACCTCAGCCCTAAGGTACTTGCTGTTTCCTCTGCCTACAACACTCCTCCCCCAGTTATATCTACATGACTCACTCCTTAATTTTCTTTGTCTGTTTCCAGTGAAGTCTTCTCTGACCATTTTATTTCAATTTGAATCCCCTCCTTCACCCTAGGTCTCCGTCTTCCGCTTTCCTGCTTTATTCTCCTCCATAGCTCTGATCACTAGCTGCACACTGTATATTTTTATTTGTTGTTTGTTGTGTATATCCACCCACTAGAATGTAAACTTGGGCCTATGGACAAGATGGGGGCCTGTTTTGTCCACTGTTGAAACCCAAGTACTTAGAACACTACCTGATACATAGTGGTTGCTTAATAAATATTTCCTGAAGGAATGAATGAGTGAATGAATGAAGGAACGGAGAATCTTTATTAAAGGAAGTGTGTCTAAACCTTACCTGCTGGCTTGCTAGTTTATGTCAGGTTGTTGCCTCTGTAATCATTAACAAAGAACACTTAAATACAAATTTGTACTTGATTGGCAAAAAGGAGAAGTCAGAGAATCACAAAAATAATCTTACCCTGCCAGGGTACAGCAGCTGTGACCAACACTGCGCCTAGCAGGAGCATCTGTGAGCAGTTTCCTTTGCCCAGAAAAAAGGAGCTGCTGTACATCAGAAATAATGAATATCTCAGAAATAATGGCTTGTAACTCAAAGCTGCTTTTTCTCTTTTCAGAAAATCATAAGACTCACAAAATTGTATCAGGCCCATGAAATCTGCATAAGTCCCACTGACATTAACCAACACTACTCACCTCACTACAAAAGTGCTTTTTTAAGTAACCAGAGGTTGCCTTCCTATTAGTCAGTTAGTGACATGCCAGAAATGCAAAAAAAATATTAATAAGATATATTATCAATATATAAATATAACCAAATTTTATTGTACCATAAATCATTCAAATTGTTTTCTTATATCTATTTTTAAATATAGCATTAAATTATGTAGATCTATATCATTAATACATTACAATCGGTAGTGTTGGGTTAGAGATTTTAGTTGAGTAATGGTTTGGTGTTTTTTTTTGAAGGAAAAAAACTCAAGATTAATTTTCCCCTTGTAGACTTTAGTAGGTAATATGAATGTCACATATATTACTTGCTTTATAAATCATTCTTTAAGTTCCCTCTTCCGTCTTAACACTCAGAGCAACAACCCAGCAAAGCACTGAAAAAAACTCCTCAAATTTAAACCATTAAAATGAAATCTGTCTCTGAATGTTTGAAAGGATTTACTGTAAAAATATCAGTTTGAGATTAAGTCAATAAAATTAATCACTCATGACCTTGAAGGAGGAAAATGGGGGCAGGAAAAGCTGGAAAACACTACAGAATTTAACGCTGCTATCAGGGAAGGCACTTGGGGATTACTGTTAATTCAACGGAGCTGAATTCAAATACAAGCTTTTCTTTGTTAGTCAACTTGTCGCGTCATTTTTTTCATTATTAAAATTAACCAAAAAACAGCCACTAGAAGTTTTTCATTTGGATTTATTAGCTGCATAAGCCAGTTAAAATCTATATAAAAGTTTTAAGACAAATTAGTTGACTTGAATGCCGACGACAGTGACGAGGCCAGCTTTTTTTTTTTTTTTAAGCTGCTGTGTTGCGGTTGATAACTACGCATGTGAAAAACAGCTAATTTGTTGATCCTTCAATACTAACCGTTGTCTATTGATTCTAAAACGTGCAGAGCTACATGGGAGAAGGCATGGAGTGCTGAGCTGAGAGAGGCAGCTCTCTGCCTCCTTGGAGCACTTGCGGATGGAGCCACACAGGTCAGCTACCATCTGCTGTTATTCCCTTTTGTGAGCGCTTGTCTTGTCTCCCCAAAGAAGGCACCGAGAGCAGCGTTGGGAGTTTCCTGATTCCTCAACTGACCACATGTTCCTTAAGGTTAGGGCCATGGCTGAATCACCTTTCTAAATCTCACAAAACTAGTTTCATGAAAGGCATGGAGGTGTATATTCCATATGAAACAAGAAGCCCTTGAAAGAAAAAAAAGAAAAAAAAAACAGTCTGATTAATCTTTTATTCCCTAGCACAGTGCCTGAAACCTAGTTGTCACTGAATAAATAAATAAATAAATGTTGGCTCGAGGTTGAATGAATGATTAAATAATGAATGACTGAATGAATATCAAACACTCGACAACCCCTTGATAAGTGACCTCAGGGACATCTTCTATCTGGCAGAGCAACTTTGTGGTCCAAGCCCTCCCATCCTTGCTGCCTGCTTCAGAGATGGAGAAATCAGACGTATCTGTGCAGCAGTGGCATCAACATAGTTGGGACCATTCCCAGCAGAATTTACAATAATGTGTAACCTTCAAGTCCCTCAAGCTGGTAAGATGGAAAATCAAATTCCCTAGCATTTTAACTACTTTTTTTTTAAGCAAAAACCTGTTTAAATTAGCTAAAACTAGTTTGGCCACTACATGGCATTTGTATTAGCCATGTCTCCAATTTGGGAAGGCACTATGTTCCAAAAGTCCTTTGGTAAGCTATGTACCTTGAAACTCTGAAAGCATTAATTAAAAATAAATAAAAATAAAAGATCCCCAGAAAATGTATAAATGCTATACGTTTAGTATGCCTATAGTACTGTAATTTACTAATACTATATAATCTTACACAGTACTAAATACTATAGACTAGACTAGATCATGATATACCATACATACTTCATTACAGTATTTTCCATAGTGTAGTTCTGAGAGCTTGTAAAAAAATAAATATGGAATCCAAGGCCTTCCCCTAGATCTACTATTAATAATTGCAGATCTATGTATGGGGCCTGGGACTCTGCATTTTATTGCTCTCCTAGGGAATCTCTTGCAGAATCTTTTCCATAGAAAATCCCACAACTTAAGACCACATTCCTATGGGAAATTCATTAATACATTACATTAGAGATGCTCCAACCCCATCTATACTCCAAGTTTGTCACCTGACAGCCTCTTACAAAGCTCAGGTGACAATAAGGGAAATTGAGGAAGAAGGATGGGATCTCAAGAGGCGTGGCTAAGGGGATAAAGGCATTAGTGGGCCAGGAATTCCTGCCACTATAAGACTACAGGAACACTCCTCACACAGACTCACTTCCCTGCCTGTCCCTTCTCTCTCTCAGGTCAGTGTCACCCCATCATCCGCAGCTACCCACTTCTCTGCTACTTCCCATGGACTTTGACTACAATTTCTCTTTTCTCCCTACCTCACTACAAATCGGGCCCCAAACTCATAGCCTCTCCCCTCCTGTCCTTAAAGCCAGTATTATTTCCTTATCATCAACAAGAGAAATAAATAGTATCTAAAAAGAATCTCCCATCTGCATTGTCTCATTCACTATAGAAAGGATTGCCAGATAAAATACAGGACACCCAGTTAATTTAAATTTCAACTAATAAGTTTTTCAGTGTAAGTATGTTCCAAATATTGCATGAGACATAGTTATACCAAAAAATTATTCATTGTCTGAAATTCATATTTCACTGGACATCCTACATGTTTATTTGCAAAAATCTTACAATCCTAGCTGTAGGGGAGAAGGAAAGCATACAGAGGTGATCACAAGTGATAATGGCAAGTCTTTTGGTGCCTAAAAGACTGCAGTGAGAATCATCTACATGTCAGAAAATCCAGACTCAAACTCCTCTGGGTAGCTCCCCTCAGGTGCAGAGACTGGTAGAGATGAAACAGAACCTTCCACGACTACAGATGACCTTGTCAGGCAAGTATCAGACCACAACTCCCGGTTGCCTTGCAGCTCAGTGGAATCATGTGACTGGTTCTCACCAGTAGAATGTGGGGAAGGTGATGATGTGTATCACCTCCAGTGAGGTGGTTAAGAGATGCATAACTTCTCCACACTTTCTTCCCACCTTGCCTGAAGGATGGATGAAGGCTAGATTTCAAGGCATTAGAAGATGGCAGAAAGATTAGTTTTTAAAAAGCCTGGATCCCCACATGGAACAAAGCTCCGACCTACCCCTGACAATCTGCACTGATTGTGATATGAGTGAGAAACCATCCTTTATTGTATTGAGCCATATTTTGGATTGTTTACTTCAGCCATCTAAACTGACTACCAATCATATTTCTATTTATACAGAAGACACATAACTTATAATTGCAAACAGACTCAAGATAGTATAAATTGCTAACACAAATGGACTCCATAAAAATATACCAGCCTTGAACTAGTTGCTTCAGAAATGTTTTCCAATTTTATTACTATAATAATGGCATTTATAGTTACCAATGGTTTTATAATGGTGAATGTATATTACCAATATTACCAATTTGATCCTTAAGTTTCTTTTTCTTTACATTAATTTTTATATGAATCATAATACGAAAATAAAAGTTGTTTATAAAGGTTGTTATTCACAGGTGAAAAATTTGGAATCATTAATGAGTGTGAGAAGTGCCAGGAGTGTGAGAAATAAATTATATACATCTGATACCCTTCAAAATAATCTTATATAAGGATACAATCCTATGTGCATGTAGCCTCACTTACCTTTTTTTGACAGTGGAGTTCACTCTCTAAATAAGTAATTGATGAAAGTAACTCAAATGAATCTAGTTAATGTATGTGGTTGCCTATCTTAAATCTCCGTTACCTCCAGGGTCAGATCTGAATGTCACAGCATATGGTGCCCTTCACGTCCTTGCTGATCTCCCTTGACTCTGTCCCCACGTCCCTGTCCGCTCACATTGAAGCAATGCTGAATCACTTGGCAATTTGTACAAGTCACCTAAAAAACATATTCAAAGTGCAGATTTCTGGACTCCAGTGTTAAGAGTCACGTTCAGTTGATTTGGGGTGAGACCCTGGGCTCTGAATTTTAATATCTCAGGCGACTCTGATGCGGGTGAATTATAAATCACCTGTTAACAAATATTATTTAAAACAAATGATAAAAATACTTAATACTTCAAGACATTTTACAGAATTTTAACAAGAAAAAAATGCTACAAAATGCATTTCTTTCTATTATTTCTAAATATTTAGGCCAGTTACACTCATTTTATTCACACATAAAATTATAAAAACAACGAAGTAGTACACTTCTAAAACATCTACTGAATTTATTTCTAAGATAACTAAACTACTATAGCCATTTTCTACTTATATTAAGAAAAGTATTAACAAGTATTCTAACTTTAACTGCTATGTGTTTTTTATTATGCATCTATATATTAAAAACAAAATATTGAATCTATTTCTACATTGATTAGGCTGATTTGAAAAAAATAGATAGCAGTAATATAAATAGGTAATATTACCATCTGAATCATCAGGAATAAACAATCACAGGTTAAATTCAATGGGGAAAAAAGCAGCCTCCAGCTGCCAATAGAGGCTATAATTTCACAGGTAGAGTCAAAAGAAAAATTCATTTTTCAAAATTAAATTTTAGTCCAGAAGATAGTTCCATATATGTGAACTGACCATGCCCCATTATAACTTCTTGACCATTAGTTCAGTTCCTAGAACTAGATTTTTAGTGAAATTTGGAAATATAGGCCTAAATTTTCATTCTATTTCATTTCAATCCACTGTGAGACATTTTGCAAATCATTCCCTTTTCCTTTTTATACTCCTCATCTACAAAATAGGACTAACATGTTTTCAATAACCTTAATATTGAAACAAAATACAATAGTCATGTCTGTACCAAAATTTGAGATTCTAGGAAAAAAATCACTGGGTATAAATGCAAAATGTAATTACCCTGAATGTTTTCCCTATTGCAGTATTGGTAGAGTACATATTTCAAATATAAATATTAAGAAAGATCATTCTCATAATGAACATTAATAAATATTTATTGAGGTGCCTAGAGGGTATCTGGCAATGTACTTAGTCAGCGATCTTACATCAAATATGAAATAGGTTCACATTGCAAAAATACATATAACCTGAATTAGAGTTTCAAGAATTGAAGACTGACCAGGTTCTCCTCTGAGGAAAAGGAATTCAAACACATGAAGAGCTAAATGGCTACCTGAGAACTGGACACAAATCTCAACAGCTGAGCTAAACTACTTTCTCAGATGCCAATCCTACAAACATCACTTTCAGATTTCTTCTACGTTATAAAGAGACACAACCAGAATTCCCAGGAGATCTGCGGGAGCATCTCCTCTGAAGTCATGTCTTCCTTCTCTGAAGTCTGTGAACCACATCAACTCCTCCACAGCCCTGTAAGCCGAAAGGAAATCTCAGCTTTAACAAAACCTCAAGCATCCCCACAGAGTGTCCTCTATTTAGAATTCTAGAATTGGCTTCTTAGATTAAGAATTCTTTTTAACCAATTTGTAGAGCTTTAGTCA
The DNA here is from genome assembly GCF_036562045.2 of Rhinolophus sinicus. Classification (NCBI taxonomy): domain Eukaryota; kingdom Metazoa; phylum Chordata; class Mammalia; order Chiroptera; family Rhinolophidae; genus Rhinolophus; species Rhinolophus sinicus. Next base: position 83,309,107 of record NC_133758.1, read on the forward strand.
AGACAGGAAATAACATGTTGCAGAGTAATTAAGCCAAGAGCTCTATGTCAGGTTCAAAACCTCATTTTACCTTTGACTCACCCTAGGAACTATGAAGGTGACCTCACTTCTCTGGAACTTTTTTCTCATCTAGAAAATGGAAAGATGAAAACTAACCTGCTTTGATCAGAGGTGTGTTACATGGAGGGGAAAAAACGTATTTGTAAAGGTCTTTGGAAAATACAAAGAGCTATAGAAAGGTTTTGTCTAAACAAGACTGGAATGGCTACTTGTCTTCATTTTTACCCTCTGTTGAATTCACCTTTCTCTTCAGGCTACAAAAGAAGGAACCCATCTTTCCTTCCAAGGGAAGTTTTGTTGTTTTTTTCTAAATAAAATTTTAAATGCCTTTTATGTTCATGTTTCAAGTGCTCCTGGAATTTTTTTTTTTTTTATTTATTTTCCTCCATCATTATATATCCAAGATAATGAGGAGTTCAGAAGAACCAACTGCTGAACTGCTGATGAAAACATGCACAGGCTGGCCTGATGCCCAAAAAAGATGGGTCCAACCCAATGAGCAACTGGGGAAATCTGTCTGTTTCTACACAACAGTTGGGTCCCTCATTTTCACGGAATAGAAGTCCCTCTCCCAAAGGATTTGAATTTTGAATAGGTTAAATTCCCCACCAGCTTGGATGTTTTTCCTTCTCCAGTTTGTTTTCTAAAAATAATTCATTTCCTTCTATTTTGCAGTTCACAAAGCACTTCTGCATATTTTAGCACATGTACAGCCAAAGCACAAGAGGAGGAGTACTATTTTAATGAATTCACACATATATATGAAATTACCTGTCTACCCAAGTGATGCATGGAAGCCATCAGGATCAGCTGATGAAAAAAGCAGATGTTCTACCCTGCCCCCAAATGTAACCGTCACTTTGTTTTTGATGACAAAGAAAAGAGAAATAATCAAGCCAAGGTATTTTTAATGTCTTATTTCACCCAGCCTGAAACAAACTAAAAATATAAAATATAAAAATAAGATATAATTTTGAGCTCTGAAAAATGGAAAGTCTGCAATCCCTTTTACCAGTCCAGAAGTACTAGATGAATGCTTGACACTAATTGTCATTTTTCACATGGGAGTACTTTAAAAAAATAATAATAATAAAAGTAAAAAAATATTACATTTAGGGCCATACATTACATTTAGACAGAAACTCAGTATCCTTAGAGTTTTTACATACATTATTTAATGTAACTTTGCAACACCCGGTGAGGTGGGCACAGAAGCTATCAGTATCCCCATTTTCCAGATGAGTAAACTGAGACTCAGAGGAACCTAAGGACATGCCCTTGTCTGCTTAGTAATAAGTGGTAGAGCTAAAAGTGAAACCCAGGCTTGGACTTTCTATATAACACTGTGCTGCTTGACCTGGTTATTTTAGGAAGAGTAGAAAGTAAGACTGGAAAAGCAGGCAGGGGCCAGATCATGGAGTGTCTTGAATACCAGGCAATGCCAAGTCACTCAGGATTATTGTTGTTTTGTTTGGGAAGCGGGGTGGTTTGGTTTGTGTTTTAAATCAGAGCTGAGCTATAGGAAGACTAATCTGGCAGATATATATATGTATATATACCCTATGAAGGAAACGATGGTGTATCAGTCTGGGTGCAGTCAAGAGACAGAAACCATACAGTACTTTAAACAGGAGAAATTTAGCATTAAAAAATTACTTAACTATGATAGAGGAGTAACTACAAAGATGTAAGAAAACTTTAAAGAGAACATCATGGTGGATGGAGAGTACACAAAGAAGAAGAAATTTGGAAGGAGGGCCTCCTCCCCAAGGCTGGGTTAAAAATTTCATTGGGGAAAATAAGGTTAAAGCCCCACTGGACAGTGGATATGTTTGTGGGTTTGGCCAGACCAGAGCTGGTCCATTGTCACTGCACAGCAAGCGATAACCCTCCAAAGAATAGGGGAACTGAGGCTGGTGGGAGGGCACACAGAGGGAATCGGGGCACCACTGCTGGTAACCATGGCAGGACAGTTACAGGAAACAACCTGCTGGAGGGCAAGTAAGGCTGGGGGCAGACACACAAGAAATCGGGTGCTGTTGCAGCATGACACCTGGAACACACCAATGTCCACATTGGGTGGATAAAAGCAAGGTAGCCACCAGATTCAGGCCAGGCGTGCAAGGTTGCCAAGGGACTACCTATTCTGGGGCACATTTGGGGTAGAGCACCAGTAGATGGCACGCACACATGCCATTGACAACTCCCAAGCAGGAGCATGGGAAAGCAAGATGTAGCACAGGGAAGTAAAAAGAGAAGCTGTTCCTAAAGGGTGCCTCCAGTAACCTCTACTGACAAAGCTTAACATCATGTTCACTGTGACAGAAAAATGCTTACGGAGTCTAAACCATTATCCTAAGCAGGTACTGAAAAGTAAATGTGGAGCTAAGACATAATAAATTGATAACTGCCCCAGATAGCTTAGAGGTCTTCCCCACCTGAACCAAAGTAATGACAACAGTAATTGCCATTGATTGGAACCAAGATTTATTTAGTAAGGTTCCTACAGCCATTTCACAGGCTGCTCTATCTGAGTTCTCGTAACCATGAACTTCAATTTGTTCCTTAAAAATATTCTCCTATTGCTCCTTAATGATAATTCTAATGTAAAATTCGAGCTCTTCTAGAGCTTCCTTTTTAAGGAGAAGGCAATTAGAAAAAAAGGAAAGGGAAAGACGACATCTGGAAAGGTGGAGACTTTTGTTCCACCGTTCTGCCATGGATCACTAAAGCTGGCCATGGTAGTGAGATCAATTTGAAAGCAACTGGAATTTTAGTTAAAAACAACTTCTCTATCCATCAGTAACTAGTCCTCTTGCCCACCTGACAAACACTTCTTGCTCAAGGTAAGGGGATCAAAAACCTTTTCCCATTGATCTCTTCAAGCTAGTCACACCCATTCAGGGATAATAAAAGGGACCAAAGGGATAAAAGGAATTAAGGTGGATAGTACTTATTAAGCAAACATTGCAAAAAGTATATTCTTGCTCATAGGTTTGTAAGTAAGGGAATATCTGGTGTAAACTTCTCCACCCAGAATGTATATAAGCAGATTTCTGGAAGTTCTTTAATGTTTATTTCTAAAATCCTGAAAGTTTCTAATGGGGGAGGTAAATCCAAAGAGGGAAGAACAAAACAAATTCATAGAAAACTCTTTAGTTCTTCCATTCATGTAGGAAATGCACTGCCTTTTCACACGCCATCAAACCATTAAAGTTCTTTTCCTTTTTAATGGTTGTGTAACAGTGATTCATCTTTGACTGTAAGAGCACCTCTCAAAAATTCCATAACAGGGGCCAGCCCGGTGGCTCAGGTGGTTAGAGCTCCATGCTCCTAACTCCGAAGGCTGCCGGTTGGATTCCCACATGGGCCAGTGGGCGGGCTCTCAACCACAAGGTTACCGGTTCAACTCCTCGAGTCCCGCAAGGGATGGTGGGCTCCGCCCCCTGCAACTAATATTGAACATGGCACCTTGAGCTGAGCTGCCGGTTGCCGGTTCAACTTCTGCAAGGGATGGTGGACTATGCCCCCTGCAACTAGAAAACGGCAACTGGACCTGGAACTGAGCTGCGCCCTCCACAACTAAGACTGAAAGGAAAACAACTTGACTTGGAAAAAAGGCCTGGAAGTACACGCTGTTCCCCAATAAAGTCCTGTTCCCCTTCCCCAATAAAATATTTAAAAAAAAAAAATTCCATAACACATATTGATCAAGAACCTTAAAAACCATCACATTCTTCAATAAAGCAATTCCATTTGATATTGTTGACCATTCACTCCTTCTAGTGGCTTGCATAATACAATGCTCTAATTTTCCTTCTCCTTCTCCCTTAAGCATTGGAAATTCTTGGGGGTCTGCTGTAGACCTCTTCTTTCCTCACCCTACCATCCATCTCCTCAGTCATTAATTCCATGGTTTCAATTACCTCCCACACGGAAATGACATAACTATGTTTCTGCAGCCTAGACCTGTCTTCTAAGCAATAGACCTATATGTCCAGCTGCCTCTAAACACAATATGAATGCCTCCAAGGCACCTCAAAACCAACATATAAAAAACTGAAGTCATCACCTTGTCCCCAAAGCTTTTCTTACTCCTTTATTCTTTACCTCAGTGAATGGCAGCACCAAGCTAGAAACCTACAAGTCATACTTGATTCCTCCTTTCCCTTGAACTCTCACAAGAAATTCTCCCTCCTAAATATTTCCGAAATTCAACCACCTCTCTCCATTCCCCCAGCAACTCCCCTAATTGTGACACTATCATCTGACATCCTCTTAGTGAAGGTCTTTCCATCCAACCCATTCTCCGCCTGAGATATTCTTACGAACAGAAATTACATCACACAACTCCATGATGAGAAGGGCTTAAAACCCTTCCATCACTCTCAGGATAAAGTCCAAACTTAACATGACTTGAAAAATCCTTATCTTGTCAAGCCTACCTTTCCACAGTCATTTTTCCTCTTTCCTCCTCTGCCAACACCTCCAAAGTCTCTTGTTTTCTCTTGCCTCTCAGCCCCTGTATATGCTGCTGTCTCTGTAGAGCCCTCTTCTTATCGTAGATAGAAACCTAGCCCTGTGTACTTGGCCTGTTCCTACTCATGCTGAGATTTAGTGGCTCATCCCATGAAAAGCCTTCTCAGACTCCCCTGGATTGTGAAGTGACCCCATATTGTGCTCCTAGAACACCCTACACTTCTCCCAATCTAAGCATGTATCACTTCATTTTCCTTTATTTTTTTAAAAATAAGCTTCCTTGAGGTGTAATTTACATACAATTAAAGTAGCCAATTTAAGTGTATAATTTAACATATTTTAACAAATGTATCACTTGTGTTAACAATCACCACAATCAAGATATAGGACATTTCTATCAGCCCCAAAAGTTCCACTGTGTTTTTTGTGTGTGTGTTTTTTCTTCAGTAAATTCTCCCCACTCCTCTGGCTTCAGATTAACCACGGATCTACTGTCACTAGCTTTCCCTCTTCCAGAATGTCACATAAATGGAATCATATGTACATATGAGTACATAGGCCATCCAAAAAACTCTCCAACAATTACAGATAGCAACCAAACCACACGTACAGTCTTACAGACTACCTGATGGAGGGAGGTGAGGGAAAGAAAAACTACAAGTTAATGCTGACATGGGAACTCAGTAGCAGTAATCCCTAGAGTGAATTGGTGTGGAAATTTAAGGGAGTAATTCAGGTAACAATTCAGGATCCTGAATTTGGGGAGAAGAAGATTGTGAGTTCAAATCTGGAAGTTTTTGATGGAGATGGTAGAGATTCGACATCCTAGAACTTGGAAAATGGGTGGCAGTCGATGAATTTGCCGAGAGAGTAGAGAAGGAAAAGAAAGCTTAGTCCTTAGCCTTGGGTAGTAGCCAAACTACAGAATATAACACAGATAAGACGGTTAAAAAAAAAAAAAAAAGACAAACTAAACAGAAAAGGATTCCTGACAATGCAGTATCATGGAAGACCTGAGAGTGGAGAATTTCAAGAAGGGGACATTAAACAATGTCAAAAGCTGCAGCAACATGAAGGAGAATAAAAACTGAAAAATCCTATCTGGAGATCAGTGACTGAGAATGAGCAAATTTTATACTAAGACTGACTCACAATGAAAAGTATAGTAAAATAAGGGCTTCCATCTACAATTCTGAAATATTTAACAAAGTTTTCAAAAGGTCGCACAGGCACAGCATCAACAGAATGAAGATAGGAAAGCAAGTGGCCAGGAAGTTAGCCAGCCAGTACAGGGGCCTCGAGAAAAAAGGCGTTTATCAGGAAAATATAACCACTATTTTTCTGAAATTCCCACTATTGCTTATAATAACCACAAGACTCCTTGAAATTTGAAAGCATTTTGAATATGCTTCACTTTGCAGATTTGGAAACAGTACCCTAGAGAGGATTCAGTTTTAAAGGGAAAAGAGCCAAAAAAAAAAAAAAAAAAGAAAGAAAGAAAAGAAAGGATTGCATAAGAAGCAAAGTGTAATCTTTCTTTGATGGCACTCACTTGGCGTTCTCTGAATTTACAATCAGGGGCTTCTAATTGATAAAGCTTTGATAGCACAAAAGGTCACCATGGATTACTCAGTCCTGCTTTGCAACATACTGTGCTCTTCACAAACATTAGCAATTAACTGTAAAAAATAATGCCAGGAGTCACCCCTTTCAAACACAGGATCACATCCTGAAGCCCTTTGCCTGCAGTAAACAGCAGTAGGAACTGGCATTTGCTGTAAACACTTTCTATACCACAGCTCAATTCACCTCTGAATCTTGTCTGATCTTTTTTCCATTTAACACACACATTTATATGGGATCTAAATCTATTCTGCAACATGATAAGCCATATTTTTAAATAAGATTTCTGTATCATAAGTGATGTATGAACCCACCATTTTTTAAAAAAAAAATCTCTTTAATTAAATTATTCCTTCTTCTTTTCAAGAACCCTTTATTGTCCTAATGATTTATTATTTTAATTCAGTCTAACTTGCAAGAAGGAATTGGGTACCATTCTGTTGTAACCTGTCTCATTCCCATTCCAATTTTGTTCGCAATAACTGTATTACAGTTCTTCCATTGGCAGTCAGGGAAACTTCATACAAAAGCAGCATTTACTTGCAGTTATAACAGAGCCAAGTAATACATATGCTATTTGACAGTTTGGAATATCTGTTTTCCAGCATTCATCTGGAGCTGTTATTGGAACCATTAAAATTATTTTTTTACAGTTTTTAAAGGCCTAAGACATATTAATTTGTCCTGATGGATGGTATAATGTGTTCATGTAAAAGAAAAACAAGTATTACATAAAACATGACTAAACTGCCAACCAACCTCCTCTTTACCTTTCTTTTGACTCAGTATATTTATTTTTTTCTCCACTGAAAATGGCAACCAGTAAAAAATAAAATCCCCATTTTGATTTACTTTTTACTCGGTGATAGTCATACCCCTTATCACAATGAGAAATGCCATTTGTAATCCAAAATAAGACTGAAACTTTTACTTTCACAAAAAAGTAAACACAGATGGTCTGATAATAGTAGAGAATTTTGTACAAACTGCCTCATTTAAAGCAGACCCATTTAATGCCACATTTCATAAAATATGGCCTGTCTTAAATCAGACAGGCTCTCCTGCAAGGAGCCAATCTTTATCTTTATTTAAACTCCGAGTGTGTGGCTTGTCTGTCACTATAAAGACTTTGCCGTCTTTGTACAGGGGCAGATCTTAAAGCCGAGAAGCAGGGTGAGCCTCTTTAACGCAGCCAGATTAATTCAATTTACAAATAGATCGTATTCAAAAGTTCTTCTGTCAGCCTATTGTGGGATTTTGAAAGCATTTTATCATAGAAATAGTCTTACACCCAGTGGTTAGATTCTTAGGAAAGGCCATAAAAGCCTGTTTAACCCACCATATAGTTTTGCTAATAGTTTAGTAAGACCAAAATGCACCTATGCTAAATAATACTATAAAACTATGTACAATGTTTCTATGAGAAAATTCACTGAGAGTTCCAGGTTTTTACACTTGAGACATAGCTTCCCAGTAACACCCTCTTCACTTTCTCTTACAGACCTCACTCCCTGTTGGGCAAGAGACGTTGAACTTCCTTGCCCTAAATACTGGCCACTAGTGTTGGCCGCTGTCATTTGGAGCCTGGATTCCAGCATAGCAGAAGGATCACATATGGAAGGTGAAGACAAAGACGGGTTGAGGGGTGAAGGTGTGGGAGAGAGCCTAACAGGTTAGGATGTACAAAAGTCTCCTGCCAGCTGCCAGCATACACTTCAGGCCACACCCCTTGGGCTGACCTGTTCACCATCATTCTTTTCTTCTACCCTGAGGATTATCCCCTTCGATTGTTACTACCTATTGTGTTCACCAAGGTTTCTCTCTTCCTCCTAGTCTACTGCACCACAAAACAGCCATCTCGGATTTTCTCCTTTGTTTCTATATAGCCTTTTGAAGTTTCCTAAAACTTGTTATAGCAGCTAGCAAAGGAAGTCGGGGGATAAAAGCGCTCTCCTAAATTCACTTTCCACATCTTTTTTTTTTTCAATTTAGACTAAGTTAACAAATTCAAAAGTAACCTAATACAAAAAAAGAAAAAAAATTTAAAAAGAAATACAAAAGTACACCTGCACATTAACAATAGGTTTTGGAGGACAAAACAAGGTATTATTTTGTTCTACAATGTTCAAGTGCAAGATAGGACACATGAAATGAATATGCTCTACTTAGAAAAATATCTGCCTCAGCTCCTACCAGTCAGAGGTATCAAGATATTCCAACTCACATTTGGGAGTCGGCCTTCTCTTCCTCAGTCTCCCAGAATAGGGGGCGAGGAGGTGAAACGCAGTGCCCTGAGAAAAGGGTGAATCTCTCCTTCTGACCGTCAGGCCATCATGATCATACCTGAGATGTTCACTGCCTAAGCCCACCAGTCCATTCAGATGGGTCCACCGTTCTTCTGTGGCAGGAATCATTTAGCTCATCTTCCAAGACAGTAGCAAATGCTCATTGTCCACAGCATCAACATGCCTCACCTCAAATCCCATCAGAACTTGCTTCAAGGGCAAGGGGGATAGGTTCCAACTACTTGTTGGACTGACACACAACCCCAATCTCTGAAAGCTAATTCCACTCCTGCCAGTTCTGTACCCTCTGCCCTCTTCAATAAGCCCCTTCCCACCACCTTCACACTCCCATTGGTACTCTCCTCCTCCAATTGTATTCCCAAAACAAAAACATGCGTGGTGGAACCCTTAATATCTGATTGACCTCAATATCTGGTCAAATTCTTCATCCTGCACCGTCGATGTGTGATCACCCAGGCCTGACTTCAGCAAAAATCCTGTTAGGTGGGTTTAATCAAAATCCCCCCTACCCCTGATGGTTCTTCTTAGTAATTTTCCAACCACTGACCTCTCTACCCTGCTCCTGCTATAAAGTTCCACTGGTCCATGCTGTATTCAGAATTGAGCCCAATTCTACACAGAGGTCTTCTTTCTCCTACTGCAATAGTTCCTGAATAAAATCTGTTTTTACCGCTTTAAAAAAAAAAAAAAAAAAAAAAAACATGAGTGATGAAGTTTTATTCCAGTGCCAATAAAAGTTTCATCCATGTTCTTTTTTCAGGCCTTCCATATAAAGGCTATTTACAATACCCTGAAGCTAGGAAGCCCAGAATCAGAACATAACAGCTTCTGGGGGTGGTGGAAAAAAAACACTATGTCAGTAAATTATCCTGCCAAATATTTCAGAGGAACTACCAGACTAAGGTTTTTCTGTTTTTTTGTTTTCATGATAGGTTTGTTTTGAAGACCAAGTCAGGGACATAAGTGATACAGTGAGAAGGTCTAACATCCACCTAATTGGAGTACCAAAAGGAGAGGAGTAAGTGAATAGTGCAGAAGAAAAATGTGAAGAGATAGTGTTTGATTATTTTCCAAGATTGAGGAAATACATCAAGATATAGAATCAAGAATCCCTATAAACTATAAGTAGGATAAAGAAAAAGATTACACTTAGGTGTAGTAACCAGAAATCATTAAATTATTTAGATGTGATTATGGTTTTGTGAAAATATAAAAAATCTTGGCTACTATGAATAACACTGCTCTGATTATAGGTGCAAATATCTCTTCAAGGTCCTGATTTCAATTCTTTTGGATATATATCCAGAAGCGGAATTGCTGAGTCATATGGTAATTGATCCAAAATTTAAAATTGCATTTTTAGTTTTCTGAAAAACCACCATACTGTTTTCAATCAATGCTGCACCATTTTACATTCCCACCAACAGTACACAAGTATTCCAATTTCTCCACACCCTCACCAACACTTGTTTTTTTATAGCAGCCATCGTAATGAGGTGATATCTCCCTGTGGTTTTGACTTGCATTTCTCTAATGATTAGTAAAGCCATTTAGCTTTCTAAGGTTTACATGATGGGTTTATGAGCATTGCTCAGCTGGTTGAATTCAGAAATGTGAGGGGTATGGTTGAGGTCAATATTGTAGTTTGCCTCATCTGCTGTGTAGAGTCCTGTTGATATGTATGAGTTTGCATGAGGCAAAGTAAACGATTTGTTTCTAATCTCTGTTGTTCACATTTATCAGAGTGGCCAATAGAGTGGCACATTCAAGGGGAAAATCACTAGGAGCCAAGATAGTGTAGAAATATGGATGGATAATGTTGAGAAACAATTCTCCATCGGTCTCTCAAATTTCTGCATATCTTACAAGCTAAGGCAGTAACTTCCCTTGTTCTGGAATATCTTTCCAAGGATGTTTGTATAGTGAATGAACAGCCTTGGAAGATAGAAATGTTATTTCCCTCCCTAGCTTCAAAAGACAGGCAAGCTTACTGGTCATTATAAATGTTTCAGGTTTCCTAAGCTCAGGGTTTCTTTCCCATAACACAACCCACTGTGTGTGCAGATGTCACTTGGCCCTCTTCACATTGCCCTGGGGAAAGTGCTAATTCTTAGACTGCTGTTATTGCTGTAATAAATAGTTCTTTGTCTCTGATCCAGAGGCTTATGTCTTCTGCCAACATCCATGAAACTGGTAGGTTACCTTATTACCTTGCAAATAGGATGAAGTCTCAGATCTTTCACCATTCTTCACAAAGATACAGAAAATAAAAGTGGTAAATATAATACATACCAGAACCTAACAGATGCAGTTAAAGGAGTGCTCAGAAGACTATACATAGTCTTAGAAATTCACACTAATTATCAAAAGAAAGAAAATGAAAGAATTAAACATTCAGCATAAGATCTTAGAAAAGGACAATAAAATAAACATAAGGAAAGCAAAAGTAAGATAACAGGAGAAAAATTTTAATAGAAAATGAAGAGAAATGGCAGACTATATTTTTAAATGTCAATTCTTTAAGATAAATAAATACATTAGATGAAACATTTGTGATTCTAACCAAAAAATTGGGGAAAGTACAATTATATTTTTAAAAGAAATAAAATTGTAGAAATAACCACAGAATTAGAGAATATTAAAAGAACAATAGACTCCTTTGCTCAAATTCATGAAAATAAATCTGAAAATATAATTCTTTAAAAAAAAAGAAAAAAACATAGCGGGACTCAGTTGGTTAGAGTACAACCTCTGAACAACAGGGTTGCTGGTTCGATTCACACGTGAGCCAGTGAGCTGCGCCCTCCACAACTAGACTGAAGATGACAAGCCACTGAGCTGCGGGAGGGGCGGCCAGATGGCTCAGCTAGAGCACGAGCTCTGAACAATAGGGTTGTCTGGTCAATTCCCGCATGGGATGGTGGGCTACGCCCCCTGCAACTAAAGATTGAAAATGGCGACTGGACTTGGAGCTGAGCTGCGCCCTCCACAACTAGATTGAAGGACCACGACTTGGAGTGGATGGGCCCTGGAGAAACACACTGTTCCTCAATATTCCTCAATAAAATCTATTTTAAAAAAACAATATAGCATTATCAAAATTGAATTCAGAAAAGATAGAAACTCTAAATAAACCAATTATCATTGAAGAAATGTTTTCAAAAATCCACTACCATCAAAAATCACCAAGCCCTTGGGTTGGCCAGTTAGCTCAGTTGGTTAGAGCACGGTGCTCTTAACAACAAGGTTGCCAGTTCAATGCCCCGGTTCAATCCCCACAAGGGCCACTGCGAGCTGCACCCTTCACAACTAGATTGAAACAGCTACTTGATTTGGAGCTGATGGGTCCTGGAAAAACACACTTTTAAAAAACAAAAATTACCAAGCCCAGAGTTTCATAGGTAAAACCATTAAGGTACTAAAATACTACTTAAGGTATTGTATGTATTTCATATTTTAATTACTTGTAAAGAAATATGTGAAAATTTGTATTCATGAAAATATCATTTCTGGGATTTCTGGGATTTGCTTCAAAATAATATGGAAGGAGAAATAGTAGGAGGGGGTATAGATGAAACAAGCTTGGTCAGGAATTTATAATTGCTGAAATTAGGTGATAGGTACATGGGGTTTCATTATACTGTTCTACCTACTTTCATATATGTTTAAATTTTTCATAATAAAAATGTTTCCAAATGCTATTTAAACTATCTCAGGTAATGGAAAAATAAGGAAATTATCCATACTTGTTTTTCTTTTAATGAAGCCAGCAAATCATTGATATCGAAACCCAACATATATTGCACAAAAGAAAACTAGAAATCAGTATAATTATAAACATCTACTCATGAATCATAATTATTACCAAATGGAATTTAACAACATATTAAAAATATAGCCTTACCAGCTTACTCATACTCATTATTAGCAAATGTATTAACATAATCCATCATATTAATAAAATGAAAAGAAAAATAATCATCTCCATAGATAAAAAGTGGCATTTGATCAAATTCAGATCTATCCTTCATTTTAAGAATTCTTAACAAAACAGGGATAATAGATACTTGCTTCATACAATTTTATAAAATTGTGCATCGTGCTTAACTGAGAAACACCAGATACCTTCCTATTAAAGTTAAGAAACAGAATGCCCAGAGAGCAAGGGAAGAGGGGATGGTAAAAGAAGGTAACATGGGGTCAAATATATGTTGATGGAAGAAGAACTGACTCTGGGTGGTGTACACACAATGTGATATATAGATGACAAGTTACATAGGTTTGTACACTTGAAACTTAGGTAATTTTACTAACCATTGTCACCCCAATAAATTTTAATTTAAAAAAGCAGAATACCAATTATCAGCATGATTATTTAACATTGCTATGGATGTATCAGCTGAGACAATAATTAGAGAAAGAAAAGGATAAAATATTTTAAGATAAAATGAAAAATAAATAAATAGCCTTCCTGTATACAAACAACAACCAGTCACAAATTATAATGGAATAAAATATCCCAGTTACAAAAGCAATAAGATTAAATGCCTAGTAATAAATTTAGTAAGAAAAATGTCAGAGCTATATAAAGAAAAACCTTGAAATGCCACTGCAGTTCACATACATCTCCCCCAAAAAAGAGTTGACTAATTAAAACAATGTGATACCTGAGATATAGCACAGAAATGAAACAAATATTTCTCAGCAAAGAAAGGGTCATTCAATAAATGGTGTTAAGATGCATCAAATTTTAATTTTTTAATTATAAAACTACTAGAAGAAAACATGAGTAAATTATTTTATATTAGAAGGGGTCTTTCTAAACCATAAGTAAATAAATAAATAAATAAATAAACAAACAAACAAACAAATACAATTACATGAAAACTAAAATATTCTACATAGCAAAAATAACACCATTAAAAAAGTTAAAATTTAAGGAAAGAATAACAGCATTATTGCAGTCTAAGGGCTAATTTCCTTAAAGAGCTCCTGGAAGAAGACAAAGAGTCCAATTGAGGACAAAATAGGCAATAGGCATAAAAAGTCAATTTAAAAAAAAAAAGTATGTAAGTATTTTTTTTTTTTTTTAAGATTTTATTGGGGAAGGGGAACAGGACTTTATTGGAGAACAGTGTGTACTTCCAGGACCTTTCTTTTTTTTTCCAAGTCAAGTTGTTGTCTTTTCAATCTTAGTTGTGGAGGGCACAGCTCAGTTCCAGGTCCAGTTGCCATTGCTAGTTGCAGGGGGCGCTGCCTACCATCCCTTGCAGGACTCGAGGAATTGAACTGGCAACCCTGTGGTTGAGAGCCCACTGGCCCATGTGGGAATCGAACCGGCAGGCTTCGGAGTTAGGAGCATGGAGCTCTAACCACCTGAGCCACTGGGCCAGCCCAGTAAGTATTTAAATATGTAAAAAAATGTTCAACTTCACTCATAATAAAATAAATGCAAATTGAAGTTAGGAGATACCAATTTTACCCATCAGATTGACAATGATCAAAAAAATTGAAAGCCTGCTCTTGGTGAAGGAGAAACAGGCATCCTCACACGTTATTGGTAGAAACGTACTGGTAATTTGTACAAAATCAATGGAAGGCAAGTTGGTAATATCTATCAAAATTTTAAATACACATATCTTTTGATCAACAACTTTATTTCTAAGGATATGTCCTACAGATATTTTGTACATGTGAAAAATTATATAGAAAGATAGTCTCGTACAAATATTTTTAATAGCAATAGATTAAATGCCCAATCAATTAAGACTAGTTAAACAAATTTTGGTGCATCCATACAAAAAAATCATTGTGCAGCCACTAAAATGGGATGAAGCAACTCATGTACTATTAAAGAATGATCCCTAAATATAAAAAAGCAAGTTAAAACAATAGGATATATTTTATGCTATAATGTAGGCTTACATACCATAGGAATATATATACACACATATATCTTGTTTAAACATAGACTATCTCTGAAAGTCTCCACAATAAATTAAAAGGAAGAATTGCCTCTGGGAAAAGGAATTAGCTGGGGCCAGGAAGCCGGGAGACTCGCTTTGCATTCTAAATCTATGTGTACCTTCAGAATGCTATTCCGCGAGTATGCATTACCTATTCAAACAATATGAAATGCAGCATCAAGTTCCCAAGAAAAGACTGAAATTTGCCCACTTGGAAGGAAAAATTTGGTATTATCAATGTTGGTTTCAGTTTGAGCCAGATGGCTTTGGAGGATCGAAATACCCCTAAGGAAAAGACTGGCCCTTATCTAAGAAGACAACTGCTTGCTTGTGTTATCTGCAGCTGGTTACCAGGCATCAACATGGGAATATCTTGCCTAAATTCCAGCTTTTTTAGCAGAACATATGGTCTAAGGCTGAGCTCTCCCATATGGTAGCCACAAGCCACAATTTAAAATTTTAATTTTAATTAAACTTTTTTAAAAATTACAATTTAGTTCCTCAGTCCCACTAGCCACATTTCAAGTTCTCAACAACCACATGAGGCTAGTGCCATTGGATAAAACAGAGAATTTTCCATCATTACAGAAAGTTCTATTGAGTAGCACTGGTCTAAAGGATAGCATTGCCACTAAGTTGCTAGTCAACCTTTTTGTCAACCTTTATTTATTTATTTATTTATTTACTCCTTATGAATTGAGATTAATATTTTATATCCAGAAGTAAATGGAAGCATATATTAAACACTAAGTGTATATAAAATAGACATAATTCTTTTGGGGTTTGTTTGTTTGTTTGTTTGTTTGTGTGTTTTTAAGGAGGGTGCAGTCCACAGTGGCCCATGTGGGGATCAAACAAGCAACCTTGGTGCTAATAGCACCACGCTATAACCAACTGAGCTAACCAGCCACCCCTTAGACATAATTCTTAATTCAAAGATCTATCCTTGGACATCAAAAATATAATCAACATAGGTTTCCAACCAAGTATAACACATGTGTACAACACAGCAAACCCCACAGCGGTTATTCCATCTATATCTGAAACAATCTGAAGGAAGGACTGAAGGTTAAAAAACACATTGGAACTGAAGGTGGGGAAAAAAGCACCAGAAATCTGGTTTAGCAAAACAAAAACAAAAAGTCAAAAACAGTGTCAGGAAAGCGGAGGATGAGAAGCAGCTGGAGGAGGGCTTTGCAAGTCAGAGTCTGGTATTTCATGAGGGCAACAGTGAAACGTCTGAAGAACTCCTGTTCAGCCTCTCACCACAGCACAAGCACAGCTGACCACTGCCTATTCTCCTCTCTAGGTTCCATGACTCTATGTATCGCTAGTTTTTTTTCCACCCAATTCCAAATATTCAACAGCCATGAGAAAGAAGTAGATCCTGCTGTCTGTGACAATATGGATGAAACTTGAGGAAATTATGCTAAGTAAATCACACAGGGAAAGACAAATACGTATGATATCACTTATATGTAGAATCAAAACCAAACTCATAGAAAGAGTAAAAGGGTGGGGAAAATGTGGAGATGTCAGTCAAAAGGTACAAACTTCCAGTTATAAGATGAATAAGTTCTGGGGATCGAATGTACTTAGTGGTAAATATAGTTAGTGAGACTGTATTATTTATTTAAAAGTTGCTGAGAGTAGATCTTAAATGTTCCCATCACAAAATGGAAATTTTGGTAATTATGTGAGGTGATAGGGGTATTAACCCTACTATAGCAATCATTTCATGATATACATCAAACAATCACATTGTACACTTTAAACTCATAGACTGTTATATGTTAATTACATCCTAGAAAACTAGAAAAAACGGAATTCTCTTCCAAGCTCCCAATAGATCCCAATGGTTTACCTGACGTGCCTGCTTGGACATCCCACCAGCACCTTGTCCAGTAAAGGGCTTCTGATAAACACCAACAAGCTTCACTTGGGGCACAGTGGAGCTAATTCACATGTGGAAGATCTGAAGTTTGCATGGTTCTCTTGTCCTCTAGCCATCCTCTGAAGAGGCATGCTTGGCCCCATGTGTACTGGACACACAACGGCTCTGTCTTCCAACAGAGCGACTCTGCGCCCTTCCCACCATTGCTCTTGGTTTTTAGATACCTTTGTGGGTACAGACAAGCTATATATTTGGGGCACCTAGTTCTCAAGAAAAGTGCCTACCAGAGCTGGGACCACAGCTGATAGCTGGAGATCTTTTGGGGAGGGGTAATGAAGTTCAGCCTCTCCAACCATAGGGAAAAGAAGCCATCAGTGCCCACTCATTGCCAGCCAATCCACAGGGGTGTCACCAGCAGCCATTTACTCTCCCCACACACCTCAACTTTAACATGTTCAAAGATTAATTCTTTAGTCCCTGTATCTTAAACCTTTTCTTCCCCTCAGTTTGTTACATCTCAAAAGGTACTGCCACATACCCATTGCTTAAGGGTTATCCTAGAATCCTCCATTTCCCTAATTCCTCACATCAACTCCATCACCAAAGTCCATACAGCTGTACTGTCAGCTGTCAATATGGCTGTCAGGCACGTGGCCACTGAGCACCAGAAATGGGGCTAGTCCAAATTGACATGTGCTTTATGTGTAAAGTATACATCAGATTTTGAAGACTTAGTACAAAAAGAGAATGTCAAATACCTCACTAATAATTCTTATATTCATGATGTGTCAAAGTGATAATGTTTTGAATATATTGGGTCAAATAAAATATATTATTAAAAAACAATTTCACCTATTTCCTTTTACTTTTTACCACAGTTATGAGAAAATTTAAAATATATATTTGGTTTGTGTTTGTGGTTCACATTATATTTCTATTGAACACTACTGCTATACAGTGTATCTATCAATGTCTCCCAAATCTACTGTCACCACTTTAACTCAAGTCACCATTTCTTGCTGGGACTGCTCTAACGGCCTCCTTATTGATTTTCATGCTTCCTCATCTGTCCCATTCTGATTCTCACAAATCACAGGAATCATTTTTAAATATAAATCTCATTCTACTTCTTACTTGCTTAATATCTCTCAGTGGTTTTTCACTGTCCTCAAAATCCAAGCTTCCTGTCAGACTTCAAGGCCCTGCATTACATGATTCCAGCCCCCCATGTTCCTGGCCATCTCTATCACCTCATCTAAAGCCACTTCCCCCCCCCCAGGCACTCACTCTTCTCCAGCAGTATTTGGCACCCTTCATTTCCTAAGATGTAGAAAGCTTATACCCACCAGGGTCTTCAAACCACTGTTCCCTGTGTCTGCATTGTTCTGCTTAGCTGCTTGGCTGTCTCCTTCTCATCCTTCAATGCTCAGATTATACATCAGTTCCCTAAGAGGTCCTCCTTGATCAGCCATTCTAAGAGGTCCTGCCTTTTACTCTCCATCCCAGAACTCTGTTTCCTTCAAATACATTAATCGATTTACAATTACGTATTTATTTGTATGTTTAACTGTTTGTCTCTCTTCCTCTGCCAGATTATAAATTCCATGATAGGAGGTGCCACATCTGCTCAGCCTAGCAGTATAGATCCAGTGTTGGCCAAGAAAATTATTTTAGGGGTAGTGTACAGACTCTTTAAGACTAGGGATTACAGGTGAACAGGTTAGAGACAAAAGCAAACGGATCCAAGAAGTGCCTGGAGAAGAGTATGAGTATGTGAGAATTACAATTAATTGATACTAGAAGAAAGCTTCAATTCTGGATCATCTTTGGGAAAACTGGACAGATTCAAATACCCTGTCTCTCCAAAAATAAGACCAGGTCTTATATTAATTTTTGTTCCAAAAGATGCATTAGGACTTATGTTCAGGGGATGTCATCCTGAAAAACCAGGCGGGGGTTTATTTTCCAGTTAGGTCTTATTTTCGGGGAAACATGGTATGTAATCCAGAGGCATTCTACTATCTCTTGTTTCTAAATAGGCCAACATTGGCCAAGGGATCCAATCATTCTTTTTTTTCACAATATTAATTCAATGTAAGATTTAGAGATGAGTCTCAAGTTATACCTCCTCAAGAACTCCTCTTGCTTTCCTGTCAGTCCTTGGTAATCTTTCCAGGAACTTCTGTCATGCTGAGTAGAAACAAGATGGGATTCCCTGACCAAACTCTGAGCATATGGTGACCTTTTAATCCCTCCTGGGAGGCCAGTTCTCTTCCCTATAGTTCCTAAATGGCCTATTCCCTTAACCACAGTGGGATAGGATTGTCAAGTCTCCGATTTATCTAAAAACAGGTGTGTGATATGGAAGAATGTTCATAACATATTTATAAAAATACTTAAAGCAGTTATTCTATAATAATCCAGTGTCAAACACAATAGTGCCTAGTCGGTATTCAACAAATACGTGTTGAATAAACTATTTAATTTTAGCTAGAAGAAAGATAATATTTATTTTCCACACTTGCATTTCTTACATGCATAAGAAAAAAAGACTAGAAAGTTATACACCAAAATGTTAACAAGTGCTATTTCTCGGGTACTGGGATTATAAATACTTTTTGTGCATGTGCTTTTCTATATTTTCCAACATTTACAACTTTTTTGTAATCAGGGGGAAATGTTATTTTTATAAACAAACCAATCAACTATCAAAGCTACTATTGAGCTCTTCTAGGCTCCCAACAGCCTCAATTTTGGCAGTGAGTCAGACTGCGGTGATTATATAAATATCAGTTTGATTGGGAAATAAAAGACAAGGGGGTGAACTTAGGTTCTCTGAAGGACCTAGTTGGCCAAGCCATTACCAACTGACTCCCTTGCTCACTGACTCTAGAAAGTCAAGGAGCACAAAGCAAAACTTATCTAAGTGGGTAAGAGCTACCCCTTGGCGGGAAGCGAAGTGCAGGGGTGTGATGGAAAGGGACCTTCTCTGTCTGATGACAGTTCTGTTCCACAGCTTGTTTTCAAGTCTTCAGATGTCAGGTAAAGTGTGAACCAGAATTCAACTTGATGAAGGCATAATGCAGACAATAAAGTCATGACAAGATATCACTTAACTACAGAGGTTTCAATGTCTTTTGTAGCTACCCTAACATCTAGGGCATGCTTTGTACATAGGTGCTTTATCCTAACAGCATTTTACTTTTATTTCTAATTCTATCATTCTCCTTTATATATTGATCCTCAAATCTAGAATTGTTCACCCAATGATAGTTAAGTGAGCAGGGTCAGCAAAGCAGCTATATTAGATGCCTTGAAAGACCCAAGAGCGCAAACATTTGTATTCGCCATGTCTTCTAAACAATAGAGAAAACAAGGACAGTTTATAATGTGTCTCTTTGATACATAAGACTTATTCTCACAGCAAAATCTGATTCCCTCACCTCAGATGCCACCATTAAAATCTTTATTTAAAAACAAACAAACAAAAAATTCCTCAAGCCCATGGAGGAATAAAAAAGTTAACAGAGTACTAACTGCAATGATGTGGGGATCACACTACCTTATGCTGGATTCGTATACAGACACGTAACACCACACAAGTTTAAAGATGAAAATTAAACAAGAGCAAAGGATCTGGCAGTAGTAACTGAGTACATGCAAAGACATCACTGCATAATATTTTTAAACATTGATTAAAAGTACCCTAATTATATCATTGCAGAACTAAGACAATTAAACAGTGGTCTTTGCTTAAGAGGAGTGAATAACCATCAAGAAAAACAGCTTTTGCACTCTTAAACAGACATTAAACTACCAGGAAAACTATATGTATGTGTGTGTGTGTGTATGTATATATATACACATATATATATATTTATTTATATATACAAATATATATATATATATATATATATATATATATATATATATAAATAAATATATATATATATATACACACACACACACACACACACACACACACACACACACACGAGTATCAGTTTATTTTCTTCCAGCTTGAGGCTGACAGAACCTATAGATAACAAGGTCCCCTGCCAACTCTCTTTTGGTATTTAAAAGATACTGTATTTATTAGGTTGGTGCAGAAGTAATTGCGGTTTAAAAGGTTAAAAATAGCTGCAAAAACCGCAATTACTTTTGCACCAAACTAATAGTTTTGATTATCAGGCAGACTTACAGCTAGCTGATTTTAGAAAACTGTTCAGCCAAACCTGTCTCCAGTTACCCCTGCAGTGCATGAAGTTCTGTGTACAAGTAAACTGTGATTAGAACACAATTTTAATTCTTTTATCAGTTATTAATTACTTTTAACTATTAATTAAATATGTAATTTGTATAAACTTTGTTTTATCGGTTATTTATCATACACTCTAAATTAAATTTTATTCTGTGAATTTATCACATTTAGCTAAATAAATAAGCTACGATTTCTTCCCAAAATTTAACAGCAATGTAGTCGTGCTATCCTACCTTGCTTGTGCCAAGCTCTTCCTGGACTATGTGACAACCGCCGATTATTATAAATTGTGGCTAGGGTTCTGCCACCAATAGATTGTCCCTGCCACCTCCATGAGATAATACTTCAGGGTGTGAAGTATGGGTCATTCCAGTCCACAGGGAAGAAGTGAATAGCCACGTTTCTCACATAAAAGCCATATTATTCGATCTTTAGCTACAAACCATGTACGGTACCTATCCAAGCCTTACAAATTACATGATTTAAGGAGAGAAATGACTAATTTAACAACCCAATAAACCCTTTTATAAATACTACTCATTTTTTATTCCTTCCTGCTAAGTTCACGATGAGGAAAGCCACTTTTTTCTCTTTACCCTTTTATACTGTCCTAATTCTTACAATTATTTGAAAGCCCTCAAGTTTATGTCAGTAATTTAGAATGTACAGATGGTTTCCATTAAAAAATGAAGTTTTACAGATACGCCTGACATTTGGAGAACAGCAAAATACAGTATTCCTAACGTTCACATTTTCCAGAGCAAAATTTTAACTATGAAGTATACCAATGGTGGGAAAAAATGGTAGTATGTATAACACTGTGTAATATTGAACTAATCTAGGTGATATTTTCCCAAAAAAATTGCTAATGTACTAAAATTTATTCTGTCTAATGGTGAGAGGTTGACTAGAGAAATTGTGGTTTACTTAAATGACAGAACTTCATGCAACCATTAAAAACCATTTTACAGGTGAATACTTCATTTATTTTGTAATTAATTACTAAAGAATACTTAATATGTTTAGGATCTATTATGTTTTAAAAAGCAACTTGTGAAATACAGTGTTTGATCTCTATTTGAATATACATGTCACATATCTACTCATATTACATCTATGCATGGATATACGAATATATGAGTAGATTCTGCAAAGAAAAATAAGATTTTTTTCCTTGTATCTTATTTTCCATTTTTTCCCATTATAAACACGAATTAGCTTTTTACTCTTGAAAAAAACAAAATTTTTGTAATTCTAAAAAAATTTTTAAAGAATCAACTCTCCCTTAATCAGACTCAAACCTTAAATTATGTCATGTTAATATTGCCTGACAGGCACTATCCATTTGTTTCTACACAGTTGTCCCTTCTCAAACCCCCAAACAAATGCTGTATTGTACTTCTATGCATCCCACATTCTCCTCGGTCACTGGCAACTGTTGCTGCTATATCATCTCTTGTCCGCCCAACTATAATCCTCATAACCAGTTGATGCCAATAAATTTTTATCTCTTCTGCCCACCTCCTTCAACTTCTTTATAAACTTGTTAGATTCTGAAGCAATACCTCAGAAAATATTCCCATACAATTCAGAAGACTGAAGGAATTAATACTTTATGTTTTAAGTAATAACTATAAAATACACCCCCAATAATACTACTGTATCCATAGAGTGGAATATTATTTGGCAATAAAAAGGAATAGCATACTGATACATGCTACATGGATAACCTTTGAAAACATTATGCAAAGTAAAAGAAGCCACTCAACAAGACCACATATTGTGTGATTTCATGTATATGAAATGTCCAGAATAGGCAGATTTATAGACAGAAAGTACATCAGTGGTTGCTTCGGACTAGGGAAGTAGTAGGGAGATAATGAGGATTGACTGCTAATGGGCATAAACATATTCTAAAACTAGATTGTGGTGATGATTACACAGTCCTATAAATATAAGAAAATACTGAATTGTATACTTTAAATTGGTAAGTTATATGATATGTGCATCATATATCAATGAAGCTGTTTAAGCTGTTGTAAAAATAGTACTGCAACTATTACAGCTACCATGAAACAGTCACTATATGCAAGTAACCTTAGAGACCTTATATCATCTGATTCTTACCAACTATACAAGTTTAATTTTTAATCTTGGAAATGAGAAAACAAGTTCAGTGAACTTAAAATGTTTACAAAAATTTACAGAGCTAGTCAGGAACGGTGCACAGATGTATCATCCTAAAGAAATGTCTCTAGATTTTCCAGTCACGATGGCGAAGTAGGTAAATGCTGTGCTTGCCTCCTCTCATGCCCACATCAAAATTATAACTACACTACAAAACAAGCATAGAGAATCACCTGAAATCTAGCTGAACCAAAGTCCTACAACTAAGGACCTACAGAAAGAGCCACTGTGAGACTGGTAGGATGGGCAGAGATGAAGAACAAGCTTGTCCCACATCCACGTGACCACTAGGAGAAATATCTTGGCTGCAGAGATCTCCCCTGAGGAAGGAGGGGTCCCAGCCCTGTACCAGGCTCTGCAGCCCAGGGTTCCAGGGCCAGGGAAAGAAGGCCCCATTGACTTCTGGCTGTGAAAACTAGCAAATTATGGCAAGGTGAGCTAGAGGGCAGCTAGAGTCCCAGGTATTCCTCTTAAAGGGCCCATGCACAAACTTACTGATGGACTCCCTCCCTCTGAGCTCCAGCACTGGGGTAGCATATTAAAAGGCACCAGGGACATACAGGGAAAAACTGAATTGTCTGGCTTCAGGCCAAGGGCTGGAAGGGCAGCTTTCGCCCAGAGAAGTGCTGGCAGAACCCATTGTTTCTTTGTTGAGCCCTCCCCACTCCCACCGTGCAGAAATGATTGACTGCCATATCTGAGTCTCCATCAACCTACTACCATTTTCCACCCTGCCCTGGTGTTTCCCTGAGAACCCACTCCACCCAACTTTCAGGCACACTCAAGCCACTTCCTTGGCTTTTCCATACAAATAGTCTATCTTGGCTCATGTTTTGCATTTTCCTAAAATTTTTCAGATTCACAAAACCCAAACAGCAGCATCTGGCTTCAGTGTGTCCTGTATCACTTGCTAACAAGCCCCAAACCCAGCACTAACAGCAGCTGGCCTTGGTTCGCAATTTGGCCTCCCAAGGCACTTCTAAGCCCAGCACAGATGGCAGATGTGAATTGCTTTGTGGCTCATGCCAGGTGGCCCCAGGCAGGGAACAGGCTGTGGCTAAACTTGTCCTGCGGTGGAGCCGCTCCCAGGATGCCTTGGGGCTGTCACGCCCAGTGGCCAGCTTCAGACCGAACTACAGCATCACCCAGCTACCTCCGAGGATGACACACCTAAAGGACAGACTGGGCAAGCACCAGAGCCCTGCTAAAGCAAATCCTGCTCTGTAGGGTCAGCCCCTGCACAACAACTCCTCCACTGTAGTCATGGCCAGTCCTCACAACCAATCATCCTGAGGGTCAATCCCTCCTACTAATGTGCAAACAGCAAGCAAGATTCAACTACAAGAGGACACACACAACCTACACAAGGGACATACCTGCAACATCTGGCCCAGGTGACTAAGGGGACTGCACCACTGGGCCCAACAGGACATCTACAACATAAGGCCACTCTACTAAGACCGGGAGACATAGCAGCCGTACCTAATACATAGAAACAAACACAGGAAGGCAGCCAAAATGGGGAGACAAACACGTCCCAAATGAATGAATAGAACAAAGCTCCACAAAAGGAACTAACCAAAATGAAGTCAAGCAATCTACCAGACACAGAGTTCAAAACACTGGTTGTAAAGATGCTCGGTGATCTCAGGGAGAACTTTAACAAAGACATATGAAACATAAAAATAGAGATAGAAAACATAAAAAAGAACCAGTCAGAAATGAAGAATGCAATAACTGAAATGATGAATACATTAGAGGGAATCAGCAGACGAAGCAGAGGATTGAAACAGCAATTTGAAAGATAAAGTAGCAGAAAACACCCTATCAGAACAGCAAAGGTACAAAGAACCCATAAAAATGAGGATAGCTTAAAGGGTCTCTGGGACGACATCAAGTGTACCAACATTCACATGATAGGGGTACCATAAGAAGAGAGAGAGAGCAAAGAACTGAAAACCCATTTGAAGAAATAATGACAACAAACTTCCCTACCTAGTAAAGGAAATAGACATACAAGTCCAGGAACCACAGAGAGTCCCAAACAAGATGAACCCAAAGGCCCACACCAAGACACATCATAATTTAAAATGCCAAAAGTTAAAGACAAAGAGAGAAACTTAAAAGCAGCAAGAGAAAATCAGTGGTTATCTACAAAGCAGTTCCCATAAGACTATCACCTGATTTCTCCAAAGAAACTTTGCAGGCCATAAGGAATTGGCACGAAATATTCAAAGCACTGAAAAACATGGACCTGTAACCAAGATTACTCTACCCAGAAAAGCTATCATTTAGAATTGAAGCACAGATAAAAAGCTTCCCAGACAAGAAAAATCTAAAGGTGTTCATCACCACCAAATCAGTATTACAAGAAATGTTAAAGGGACTTCTTTAAGACAAAAAAATAAATAAAAAATATGAGTAATAAAATGACAATAACTACAATCTATCAATAAGCACTTCAAATGTAAATGAATTACATGCTCCAATCAAAAGACATAGGGTAGCTGAATGGATAAGAAGACCCTTATATATGTTGCCTATAAGAGACTTCAGATTGAAACACACACAGAGACTAAAAGATGGAAAAAGATATTTCATGAAAACGAAAACAAAAAATCTGGAATAGCAATACTTATACCAGACAAAAATAGACTTTAAAACAAAGGTTATGTCAAGAGACAAAGAAGGACCCAGTAATCCCACTTCTGGGTATTTATCCAAAGAAACCCAAAACGATACTTTGAGGAGCCATGTGCATCCATACATTCATTACAGCATTGTTTACAATAACCAAGATGCGGAGGCAGTCTGGGTGTCCACTGATGGATGAATGGATAAAGAGGAAGTTATATATATAGCTGAATGGATAAGACATATATATATATATATATATATATATATATATATATATATATATATATATATATATATATATATATATATAATGAAGTATTGCTCGGCCATGAAAGGAAATGGGTTCTTGCCATCTGTGGTGGGATGTATGGACCTGGAGGGTATTGTGCTGAGTGTAGTGTGTCAGAGAAAAACAGACGCAATGTGATTTTATTTATATGTGAAATCTAAAGGCCAAAATAAACAAAACAGAAAAAAATGTCACTCTAAAGCTCATATTTTCTAAACTACAAGGTCTGACAATTAAGTTTGCGAACTTGTTGCAACGATGTTGCTAATCTTATTTTTAAACCAGAGGGATAATTTTTTTATGAATTTGTACCAACTGGACAGTTAACCAGGTTTACTATTTGGAAGTGCTGAAACGGCTGCATGAAAAAGTTAGACGACCTGAACTTTTTGCCACCAATTCATGGCTCTTGCATCATGACAATGCACCAGCTCACATGGCACTGTCGGTGAGAGTTTTTTGCCAGTAAACAAATAACTGTATTGGAACACCCTCCCTACTCACCTGATCTGGCCCCCAATGACTTCTTTCTTTACCCAAAGATAAAAGAAATATTGAAAGGAAGACATTTTGATGACATTCAGGACATCAAAGGTAATACGATGACAGCTCTGACGGCCATTCCAGAAAATGAGTTCCAAAATTGCTTTCACTGGTGGACTAGGCACTAGCAGCAGTGCATAGCTTCCCAAGGGGAGTACTTCAAAGGTAACCATAGCGATATTCAGCAAAGAGGTATGTAGCAGTTTTTCTAGGATGAGTTCGCGAACTTAACTGTCCAACCTCATATGCCTTGCTTGCCATCAAATAGCATATTGGAAAAATTATAACAAGTATCACTGACATACAAATGGCCTTGAAACAGCCTGTATTTTGTTTCTATCAGTGGGAATAACTTTTGAGGCATCACTGATAGGAAGTAAGGTTTACAAGATTGGACAGACACCATTGTTATTTAATTCCAAATCCACCTGCAGAAAACAAATGACTCTAAACAACAATTAAAAGGTCGTGTAATTTTCCCTTCTTTTTCAGTTTATATCAGAGCTAAATGGTGAATGTTTTTAAGATACAGACATCATCTGATTTGTCTTTTTTTAAGTTAACACCTCTAGAAATGTCTTGTTCTTTATATTAGATGAAATGCCAACAAAATACAAATGTACAGAAGCTATCACCATTTCTTTAAACTACATTCATCAGGCAAAAATATTCTTTTATTCAGATTTTATTACTCACATTTAGTTTTTCATTCATACATTTAGAGGACTTTACAAACACTAACTTAGTAGCCATTCCAGAAAGGAAGTTGGATAAAAAAAATAAATAATACGAGAAATACAGATATGATACTAAAAAGACCATATTTTGTGACTTCACCTATGATGCAACTAATCATCTATTTAGTTATGTTATTCTATTTGCTGCTGTAACAAATTATCACAAACTCATAAAACAACACAAATTTATTATCTTATGGTTCTGTAGGTCAGAACTTTGACATGGGTCTCAATGGGCTTAATTCAAGGTCCTGGCAGGGCTGCAGTTCCTTCAGGGCCCTACGGGGGAGAATGTTTCCTTGCCTTTTCCATTTTGTAGTGGCCACCTGTGTTCCTTGGCTCATGTCCCCTTTCTCCTTCAAAGCCAGTAAAAATGAGTCAAGTCATTCTAACATAGCATCACTCTGACCTCCTCTTTTACTTCCCTCTTCCACTTTTAAGGGCTCTTATGATTACATTGGGCCCACCCAGATAATCCAGGTAAATCTCCCCATCTCAAGGTCATTAACTTAATCAAATTGGCGAAGTCCTTTTGCAAGGTAACAACATATTCACAGGTTCTGGGAATTATGATATTGACATCTTTGGGTGGCCATTACCTGCCTACCACAGTTGCCCTTAACTTCACAGAAAGCAAGACACTCCCATAGTAAATTGAGTCTAAGGGTGGGGGGAGGCAGAAGAAGCATACTAATGATTTAAACTAAGTATGCAGAACTTGGGATGAAAAACCCTTCCTTTCTGTTTTGTCACATTTGTACTGGCAATCTATTTTAAAGATGAACCATAATTACATATGTGGGAACAGAAGAAATAGGTTGCCATTCAAAACCATGAGAAGAAATAGATCTAAAATGAATCTATCAATTTTTTAACCTGAACAGAAACCAAAGACAGCTTATTTTGTATTTTCTATCTTTCTACACATTGTTCTGCCTTGGCACTCAGGAAGTACCATTTACACAGCCTATATCATATAATAGGATGTTGTATTAATTCAAACTAAAGGTAGCTGGAAAGACTCCAGTTGAGCACACAGGCCATGAGTTTTCATGAACCTTTAAAATAAAATATCCAAAGGATCATTATATGTGTAATGGGGGTGTCAAAAAAACGTATACAAGTGGACATTTTGGTTGTTTCTCAAGCAGTAGTTCACTGTAATCAGAAGTGTCTGGCTCTTTCAGTCTCTGGCTGCCACACGAAAGCAGCTATCACCACGTCCGTGCATCTACAATGGATGGTCGTACACAACTGTTCCAGCTTCCTGATCAAAAGGAACAAGCAGAGGGAGGCTGGATAGCTCAGTTGGTTAGAGCGTGGTGCTCTTAACAGCAGGGTTGCTGGTTCGATCCCCACATGGGCCACTGTGGGCTGCGCCCTCCACAACTAGACTGAAACAACTACTTGACTTGAAGCTGATAGGTCCTAGAAAAACACACTTAAACAAATAAAAGTTTTTAAAAAAAAGGGAACAAGCAGACATATAACACCAAGCCCAATAATCTGAAGGCCCACAACTCCTTCTGCTACAACAGGCTGATTCACCCCAAGACAGTGGGCCTGGAGCCAGGGGCCAACGGCAAAGGTGTGGTGGTCGTCATGAAGCAGAGATCCGGCCAACGAAAGCTGGCTGCCTCCTACGTGCAGATCACCATCAACAAGAACACCCAGGCCACCCTCAGCAGCATCCAGCACATGATCCGCAAGTACGGCCCAGAACAGCGCATGGCCGCCATCTGCAAGCCAGTGCCATCTTGTGCAGCCAGAAGCCCATGACTCTGAAGAGGAAGCAGATTCATCCCACCAAGAGCTCCTGAACACCTCTTCCCGCAAAGCAATAAAGCATAAAGCATCAGCGAACTTTCTCCAAACAAACAAAAAAGAAGTGTCCAAACACTGATGGTAACCACTTTGAGCATCTCTTGTAATTGCAGAAATCAAACATGACTTGTATTCATCTTCTGTTATTGGTATATACTGAGTATTACAATTTTAATAGTTTTTTCCTTTCTTTAAATGTATACACATTTTTGGCACCCTCTGTATATATGATTCAGAAATCAAACTTCTCCTTTTTTGAAAGGCCCAAATTCAAAATGAAATATCATTACATTATAAGATAGACTGTTTTTAATTCCCCAGAATAATGTTCTAACCAATGTTTAACTTTTCTAATTTAGCTTTATATCTTTTTTGACTCCAAGATAGGAGAGTGATATTTGATGTACTCAAGTTATAGCCAGCATTTACCAATTCTTTGATTCGACTTTTTAAGGTACTTATGCTTGAATCCAAAATACGAGGAGTTTCAATTATTTGTAAAATGCTAATTTTTTCTTCTATGAGGCAGTCTATTTTTTCATTAAACTTTTTCTCTCCCAAAAAGATCACATCTGGATAGCTCAAGACAAACTTCCGTACCTCTTCTTCAGTACACCCAAGAGAAAACAGCTTCTCTTTGATATTTGTGTAGTTTCTTTTGGCATAGTCATTGGAAAGGTCTAGGATTTCAGCTCCTGGACCACATATCAGAACAAGCAGCTCCTCATTGTTCAGGTTAAAAGTTGACTGTAAAAACTTAATGTTAGCTTTTATCCGTTTGGTGCTCTGAATTAAAATGAAAGGGTTCTTAAAAATTATCTTCCTGACAAAATCTATAGGATCACTGTGACCTAAGGACAAACAGACTTCTTGCAAAAATTCAACCATCTGTTTATTCAGATGAAGGCTATTGGAGAAGGTACGCGGAGCATTGGTCAACAATCGGCAAAGGCATTTACGGGTCAATCCAACTGAGTAGAGAAACTTTATATTATTCTCCAGATTTAGGTTGTTATTGGACCGAAAAAAGGATTCAGGAGAACGTTCCAAAATATTTACAATTTCAAGATCTGATGCCATAATTCTTCTCCACAGATCCCACCGTTTTGAAAGATTTTCAGGTGTGCGTGTTATGGCTCGTGGATATCTTGATATTATGCTAGCAATTACTTCTTTGCTAGCTCCTTTGGACAGAAGAAACACCTTCAGGTCCTGCTCATTAATACCCGTCCTATTAAAAACTCCAGGCTGTCGTTTCTTCGCCATGTCAACATCTACTCCCATAGTAAGTAAGTTCTTCAATAGCTCATTCTCACTGTGTTCATTACCACACTTCACACCAAAAAGCCTACATGAAACTGATTTGAAGAGGATGTCTGCTGAAAATTGGATCCAACATCTTGAACCACAGAGGAAGTTACTTCTCAAATACAAGAGGTTTTGTGGTACCATAATGGTCAAGTAGTCCCAACCTTTTGGAATACTGTATAAAATGACATATATGATATTATATAAATGCATGTATTAAACAGCTAAAAGAACATATCATGATCCTATAAGCATCGTAGTCATTTCTATAAGATATCTACAGCTCTAGATCTCCTGGTGCTGTGGTAATAATTCAGCCACCATATTCCCACTCCTTAGCTCACTGCTTCTGATTATCTGTGGGCCTGGGGCTCCATACACTCTCTTTTTTTTTTTGAGGGCGTAATAACTTTTATTATGCACTTTCATTCACTTGTTTTTCAACACAAGTATCAGATGTCTCTTCTGGGACAAGGATGTACTTACAAAGCATGAGGAATATAGAAATTACAACCTAGAAACTGGGTGCTAGCTAGTGAGGATGCAGTATGTTCTTTCACCTCTCTCCTCCCTGCTCTGGACCCTAGCGCCTCTGGTATTGATGGAAGGGAGAAGCAATAAGAGAGCCAGCAGGGGTGCTCCTAGGTCACCTGCATGTGGTAAGAAGGTGACCTCAGTGTCCTTTTGGCTTAGCATGATTCAGTTTGGGGATAGGCAGCCTGATTCTCTCCATTGCTGGATACCTAGGCAGATGTAGTATCTTTGCCTATCTGATACATGTAATTTTCTCAACATAGAGTTTCACTTCATCTTGTCCACCTTCATTTCTGAGAACCCAAACTCCCGATACACATGTTCAACTCTTCCAGAATGTCTGTCATCAGGCATTCTGAGGGGGGTGGGATGAGCCTGCAGGAACCAACCAGCTGGGGAGTGAGATTTCTTTTGTCTCCTCCTTGTAGGCACTCCTAATCTAGATGAGTGATTTTTTAAAACACAGTTGGTTTTTGGGAAGAATATGTCCTCTTCCCTCCCCAGTGGCAATGGGGGTGGGGAGAGGCATGTATAACTTTTGGGCACGAACACTGTATCCCACGAAATGTCTTACTTATGTGTTCCGTACATTCTTAACATAAAGAAAAGCAGTATAGCATCATAACTGCCCCAGAATTACTCCTACTTTTATATTGCTCTTTTTATTGGCCTTACCTGCCTTGGCTACCCAAAACCAGTTGCCACTGTCCATCTCTGCTTCATCCTCCTGATTTCCAAACCTTTGGCTTGTTCCTATTAACTGATGCTTTCAACTTTGCCTTGTCTTCCAATTTCCCAGATCTTTGGCCTTGCTCTTGCCCACAGACACCAGACTTCTTTGCCTCTGTTCTCACATCCTGGTTATCAAACCCTAAATTTAGCCCTCAAAACCAACACTTCAGAATTCAGGCCTAATATCCACCTTAAACACATTTTTTTCCTAGATTCATGGCTCTCTTTAAACTCAGGCTATTATCTCCCCCTCCTTCAGTTTACTTTTCTGCCCCCTTGATTGTAACCCAACAACTCCAAACCAATTTTCACCTTCAAAATGATCTAGCTGGAATATTTAATCCAAATAGTCCACCACATGTGGAACTGTGTTGCAAGATGGTACATAACAGTAAAAAGTTACTTTTACCATTCTCCCCCACCGCACCACATTACAAAAGACTAACCCAGGGCTCTCTTCATTTGTTCCATAACACATATAACTTTGTGCAAGTGGATAAAACCTCAATAACTCATCTTCCTGATCATTTAGAAATGAGTCTTGAAATGTATGAACTTATCTATGATAATCATCATAGGTCCCTACAAAAATGAGCATCTCTATAGGAAATATTTTATGAGAAAAGCAACAGAAAAGTACTATTTTGTTATTCAACTTATCAGATGATTTATGTTTCTAAGCTACTTGCTGTCTGAAAGACACAACACATTTTTTTAAAACTGCACTTTCTCCTTTTCAGACTGTACAGCTGTGACAAACTATGCTCTTGATTTCTAATTACTTACAATGGGCTACTATCACTTAAAGGAGGCACATCCCTTTTCCTCTCACCTAATTAAACATAAAATAGGAAATAGAGCTACATGGTTTCAACTCACTACTAATATCTCTGGGCTTGAGATACTGCTTTTAAGATCAATATCAAAAAAGCCTCTCTGTGTCTATCCTTTTAACTACTCCACCTAAACAAAAACTTGGATTATGCCTACAGGCTGGGAACATTTCTATAGCTCAGATAATCTACAGATCCTCAAAGAATTGGAAAAATATTCCCAAACTACAGAATCAAATAACATTCAAACAAAAATGCAGGCTGCTTACAGGGTAAACATCAAACAACTAAAGCACATTTTATATTGCCCTATACTGAGTACACTATTCTTTACTTCTCCATAATACAACACACTACTCTGTAACTATATACTCTTTCAAAAATGCATGAATTTAGAAACTTAAAAATAAGGTCCTCTTCCTAACTTAAGAATGAAGGCTTTACTTTGCACAGCTCAACAATCTGTTCTCTTCCAGATGTTCAAGGGTGACCTCTACTGGATAACAGGACAGAACACTGACAGCTGTGGATAAGACCAGTGCTTTCCAAAGAGGAATGGCAAGATGATCCAATGGAATGAAGGAAAAAAACAGTAAAACTCCAATTTGTATTTGTCTTGCCTTTTAAAATTTCCACTTTCTATATATGTTTTAAAATGTAACAAAAGTACTATGAGATATGTACATAACTAATCGGTAAATAAGTATACGTATAATTAGAGATACATGTATAAACTTTTCTTATTGGGAGTGTACAGGATCAAAAAAGTCTGAAGGCTTCTACTCTAGATAACACACTCCCTTGAGATTACACTATCACAAGCAGGGCTAAACGAGTCACAGAAAGTTCAAAAGAAATTCTAACAAGAGACTAAAAGTGAAAATATATGACAAATTTCTTAACAAACGAGCAATAAATTAAGGTTTCTCCTGAATCTATCATAGGTGGATTTTATATCTTTGTATTCCCTATGGAAATTTCTTTCACACAAATTAACATGTCTAAAACCAAAATGAGCATCTTTCCCAGCTTGCAAACTAGATCTCCTCTGAGTAACGAAATCACTATCACTATCCTAACAGTCACTCATGATAAAAATCTAAAAGTAAGTTTTGCTTTCTTTTCCGCAACCCGTCATCAAATCGTGTAGATACAGCTTCTTCAGTATCGCTGACCTCCAACCTCTCGACTCTTTACTATTCCCTTACCCTGACTGTAACAGCCGCCTAACTTGCTTCTCTAACATCAGTCACTCAAAACTGCCACTATAGTGTACTTGGAAAACAAAGATGTAATTATGTCCCTCATTTTTTGATTAAAGACCTCTGTAGCTCTCCCCTAGAAAGTAAAAATCTTCAGGCTGACATTCAAAGCCCTCACCATGCAGTTCCACTACCTTTCTAGCTAGCTTCTATTCTACAACCTTACAACTAGGGACCACTGCCTCTCAAACCTCTGGTCCTAAACGTCCTTGACTCTTGTCTCCCTGCCTTTACTTACAATGTCTTTCAGAAAGACCTATCCTCCTGATGTCTATCCACAGTACAAGGTCCCATTCAAATACTATCTTCCCACAAATCTTTAACAAATACATATTGTTGAAGTCAATAATTTGTTTTATAATAATTTATTACTAGGGAATCTAAAACTAAGTATTCTATCTCTATAGAAAAAAAGAGCTCAAGTGGACTTAGAACTGGCAACTAAATTCTGTTTTGATTACAATACTACAAATGCAGTTAACTGTCCCCAAAAAATATTATGAGCAGTCTCAGCTAAGCCTAAATACAATGTTAACTAACACCAATACGTTGGTGAGTGCATCAGAAAATGGGGGAAATTCTCAAATACCACTGCTGGAAGAGAACCCAGCAATTCCACTTGGCGATTATCCAAAGGAAATAAAAGGACAAGAATACATAAAAAGGGGGAGGGGACATTACTATGTACAAGCCGGTGAAAAAAATGAAACAGTTAGTTACCTCTGACGAATTAATGGCAGCTATGTACTAGTAGTTCTGAAATGTCAAGATAGTATTTAATTAATATGTATTATTTTGCAATCAGACAAATTTATAAAAAACTAAAATTGCCTAGGAGTGCAAAAATGTAAAAAATACATTATCTATTTTTATTATAGATAAAATATATCTATATATTTTACAAAATATAAAATAAAAATATTTATTATATTAAAAATATATATATAAAAATGTTTATCTATTTTTCAGTTTTCAACATCAAAAAGTTAAATCTGATAAATTATCAATGCTACTTGACTCTTTTAGCACTCGATCTCAATCCAAATTATTCCTATTACGTCTAGCAAGGTGAGTATTTCCAAATTATTCCTATTACATCTAGCAAGGTGAGTATTTAAATAGCCTAATACAAGAAGTATTAACTGTCTCAATCTACAAATTTCAAAAATAACTAATACTCCATATGGATCTCAATCTCAAATTGATGTTTGTAATTAACCAAAACTATTACTGCAAAGGCTGAAGTCCAAAATTAACAAATACAATGAAAATTTGTGTACCTGTAGCTTATGAGATCTAAGGAATAAAAGATTTACATTGCCCTCTGCTCCACAGTAGCCTGATAAAGGGGCTTTTAATGGAAATGGCTAATCACTGGCCCCAGGGTACTATATTCCAATTGGCCTTCTTTTGACAAAACAAGCTGTTTGGAGATCTTTACAACAATGCAGTCTCACCTTATTTGTCTTTAGCAAAGAGGACTTGCATTCCAACAGAAAAAACTGTAAAATAGCCCGTCCCTAGAAAAGGCAAAAAAATGGGGTGGGGAAGACAAAACACTGTCAATATTTCCTAATACAGAAGAGATCCATCCCAGCTAACACTGTATAACGTTCTCGTGAGATACATAACCTCTTGCATACTAAACATCTCTCAGGCACTGAGAAGAAAATGGCAAGTACATGCCTGAGTATAATGGGAAAAAGTAATGGAATCACGAATATGATTTGTAAAACCAGAGCTAAGTGCTTCACATACTCTTACCTAAACCCCACAATTAAAAAGTAGGCATTATCCCTAAAATTACAAAATCGGGGAAAGCGCCAAGTTTCATTACTAGCTTGTGTTAGTCAGGTGAAGCCTAAGGTTCGAACCCAGGTGAGTCTTAACTCAAAATCATGGTAACTCCACAGGTTCCCTTCCATGGGTTTTTCCCATCCCTCTGCCTCCCACAAGGACAATTCTGCAAGGAGCTGCTCAGGAAGGGGACTCCGCTATACGTCAAGGTCACCCAGACCTGCTTCTAGAAATAAAAGCCTCCGCAGCAGTAAGCCACCAACCGCAACCTGCATTGTACCTACGTCCTGGCAATAGCTGTACTTCCGCCTCTGGGGTCTGGAGCGGAACCGAGGAGTGCAAACGGGCGACTAACTTCCGGCCACGGGCTGCGCGCCGACGTGACGTCACCCGCCTTGCTCACCCCGGAGGCCTCTCGGCCGCACTAGGTACAATAACGCAAAGAGCCCAGCAGAGGGCGGCAGAAGACCGCGGTGAGCGCAGGAAGCCCACGTCTGGGGCGGGTTTTGGAGGGCGGGGCGGGGCCGGCGCCTTTCTCTACGTCCCAGCCAGCGACCGAGAGATGCAGCGGCGATCCAGTGCTTGCCGGCGCCTCGCGGTGGGAAAGTCGCTATTATGCACATGAATTCGCAGCCTGACAGGGTGATTCCGCTTATTAGTGTGACTAACACGATGCCGATGAACACCTCGGCATTTGGTGCAGGAAAACGCGTGCACCAAAGGCTCATAAACAGTCCCAGATTCTTTCTTTTCCTGAACTGCCTTGGAAATCGTGGAGTGTGGCTGCTGGTCCGAATTCCGTGTCAGCCTTGGGCTGGGACAGTAATTTTGGTAGACTTCGAGTTAACTGCTTGCAGCTCGATTGCTTTTGGTTCTTTTTTTTTTTTTTTTTTCCCCTAATTGTGAAAGGTTTAGACTACTTAAAACTTAACAGAAACTTAATCTCCACAGCAGGTGCGCTTTTGCCACCCTTGGGAGCGTCGCTACATGTAAACCTTCTGGTCCCAACGGTCTCACCTGCCTGGGGATGGTAGCAATGGAGATTAAGCTTCAATTAAAAGCAATTCTACTCTTACCCTCAAAAGAAAGATTATCCCAGATCAATGAAATAATCATCAGGCTGCCGAGTTATCTAATGGAGGAAGTGTTAGTCCTTAGAAAAATGGAAAGTGAGGGAGAGGGTTGATTCTGCATTCTGCTGAAAGGAATTTCCTGCATTTACCTTCCTCTAATTTTCTTCATCCCATTTTTGCACCAATAGACCAATTAATGTTTTATCCTCACTCTGTCCCTCGGATTACACCTAGCAAGTGTGTTGTTGTCACTTTGTTTTGAATTAACTTGCTGTTTTATTTATTATAAGGATAAAGATTTATATTTGGGACTTATAATCAATCCGTCTATAGGGTAAGTGAAACTGCTGACTGCAGTTCCTCGGGTAAAAAAATAGTCTTGAAAAATTAGAAATGGCCTCTTTGTATAAATTTCTAGTCACTGTTTCTGCCTAGAAGGAGCACCTATATCTAAGTTAATATTTACTATTTTATAGTAATAAAATATTTAAGAAAAATATTGACTAATTTATAAATATATACATTTATATACATAAATATATAAATAGTTTAACTCTAAACTGCTTTACAATCAGACCATAAAACAATAACATCTTTTTTAGGCATTATTGAACTTCAGACTTTCTAAGACCTTTGAGATTATGGAGTCCCAATCCTCTCATT
This sequence comes from Rhinolophus sinicus, assembly GCF_036562045.2. NCBI lineage: Eukaryota > Metazoa > Chordata > Mammalia > Chiroptera > Rhinolophidae > Rhinolophus > Rhinolophus sinicus. The sequence continues at coordinate 83,346,115 of NC_133758.1, forward strand.
TTACAAAGGAGACAGTAAAACCCTTCGAGTGGGAGCCAGCAAGAGAATGCATGCATGTCTTCTGCCTCCTTGACCCGTAAGTCTTCTGTGATTCTTACCACAGGCTTTGCTGTACTGACATAGATTATCAAAGGTTTTTTCAGACTTTCTCAGGTGACATCACCTAAGTTTATTTTGAGTGATACCTTGTAGGTAAAGGAGATTGGTTCTTTTGAAAAGTGTTTCCATATTTCCTATCCAAAATTTTCTGATTACAAAGATATCTTAAATGCATATTACAAAATATTGAAGAGAATAACAACAAAATTGTAATAATGGTTGGATTAAGATAGTGTATTGTCCGTTACTTTTTTCCTTTTCATTTTTCTGCCAAGAGGTTTAATGATTTGTGAAATGTCATTACCTCCAATAACAGCAGTGACTACTGCCTTGTTGTCATGTTGTCATTGGTGGTATGTTACAGTAGAACCTGTATATACCTTGCCTGTGTTTTATTCATTGATTCAATGAACAGTTATTGAGCACCTGCACATTTCAGGCCCTTTACTCAGGATGGGGGTATTTAGTAGAAAATAAGACAAACCCCCTGCCCTTCTGGACCTGTTTCCGATGGTAGGTCTCACTCTCAGCCTCCTGAATGTCTGCGCCTCTACATGCTTCCCCCCCCATGATACCGCCCCAAGATCATAGCTGACCCACACCCTACTAAACTGATGTAATTAAGAAAAAGAAAGTGTGGTTGGAAACTCGGGAGGGGGGATCCTGTGTGTGGGAGAAGCTGGAGGCAGGGAGTAAGTGATGATGAACAAACAAAGAGGAAAAAAGATGAGGTGAAGCAGTTGCAATGTGGTAAAGGGGAGTTTCTCCTAGAGGCTGTTCTAAACTTTTCATCTTTCTGGGTTTTTTATAAAGTAAGTCAATTTTTTAAAATTTTGTATTTTCATTATCTCTTTTACAATTCTCTTTCTTTTCTGAAACCATGGTGATATTAGATGGTCTATGTGTTTTTTAATTTCTGTGTTTGAGAAAAGAATAGGTTGCCAAGTCTATTTGGAACATCCCCTCCCCGCGTTTTGATCCCAAAGTCTGTGCAGTAGAAAGCACAGACTCCGGTGCCCTCCCTTCACAAATTGGACTTAGACACCTTGGGGATAAGCTGAAAGTCGGGTTTGAATACAGAATCTGTGCTATATGCAGCAGCACCTTTGACCTAGTATAACTAAGGGTTTTTTGTTTTTTGTTGTTGTTTGTTTTGTTTTGTTGTTTTTTTTTTTGGGGGGGGGCGTTCTGTGCCAAAGTGCCTGCCTGACATGCCTGCCTGACCAGTTCAGCCAAAGTGCCTGCCTGACATGCCTGCCTGACCAGTTCAGCCCAGGAAGTATCCTTAGTTTTTCATGCAAATAGACTTCTGGAAAGCCAAAGCCCCCTGGTTGACCACTCACGTTTGAATCTCAGCAGACCCAATTGAGGTCAGAAAGGAAGTGGCCCTGTGTGGGTACAACCACACCCACAGACTCCTGGACTCTACAGACAAGACATCCCCAGACCTGCCAGCATCCTACCAGTCTCATTTTAGGGCCCTCAGAGGAACACCAAGTCCCGTCTCGCACTCGCCTGCAGCCTGCTGTTTTGTAAATTGCTTAAGGCAGATAAAAGCAGTAAAGTTACCCCATGGTCATAGGTTAACATTCTACTGTTTGCAAACAAACGAAAAAATAAAGGTAGCTTCACTTCCCCCCTTTTCAAAATTGCTTTTTAACAACCTTAGATTTCTAAAGTTTTTCCTGCTGGTAACTTTCTGAAATGTGTCTAACCAAGGTCTAGAGAGACTTCATGAGTCAGCTCTCCTACTCCCACATTCATTACCACAGGGTCTGTGGCAAGGAAATACTTTGCCTGGCAAACTGGCTGATTCCAGAACTGATCCTGGATTCCCACAGTAGTTAGATTGCCACCGTCAGCCAGGCAGAGTTGGCCAAGAGAAGCACAATAATTTGAGATCCCATTCAGCCATAATCCCATTCATTTTCAATCCCATTCACCCTGGTGAGTTTAAGTACTTTTGGGGTTGTTTCATCCTACAGGACCATGCCTTTAATTCCTACGAAATGATTCTTAATCACTGGTAGAAAACCTTACCTTCCCATAGCAGGGGAGCAAATAATCACACAATGGAATACCATCTTATTTGTCCAAAACTACTTCCCTTCCTATGTATAGTATTTCTTGAAATTTCACCTTGAGAGATTATTCCTTGGTGTTTACAGCATGATGATTTTAAATCATAAACATATTTGAAAGGGGAAACAAATTAAGCAGTCAGCAAACTTTTCCTATAAAGGGCCAGATAGTAAATATAGGCCCTGTGGCCCACTTACTATCTCTGTTCCACATTCTTCTTTTTTCACAATCCTTCAAAAAATGTCAAAACCATTCTTAGCTCAAGGGCCACCAGACCACAGGCTATATGGTCTGCTGCTAGCTGTGAAACACTATAATGAACTACTCACATATACCTATAATTTATTTTGTTGACTTAAAGGCATCCGAAGAATAGGAATTTTGAGATAAAGGACGTGGAAGAGAAAAATATTAATAATGTTTGAAAAAAAAGTCTTATAACACTATCTGCTGGGTAGTATTCTAATCACTTCTCCTACATTAATTCATTTAAGTCTATGATGGAAATAACATTATCTCTGTTTTATAAATGAGGAAACTGAGTTAGAAGCTAAGTAATTTGCCTAAGCTCACACAGCTGGTAATTAATTGGAACCTAAGAAGCCCATCTCCAGAGTCTACGGTCATAATTGCAAGCTTTGCTGACATTCAGAGAGAAACAATATTTTAATTCACTATAGAAACTATCAAAGTAGAAATATTTTTATAGAAAATAGAAAGAGGGCAAAAACATTCACCCACAATTCCATCACTTAGAATAACCACTATTTACGTTATATGTATATCCTTTTGGCTTATTTTTTCCAGAATATTCCTATACATAATTTTTTCTTTATTCAACCTATGAAGTAAGTATCACAATTTTGCAGATGAAGAAACTGAGGCTTAGATGGATTAGGTGACTTTTTTCATAAAAATCATAAAGCTAATGTATGTGGAACCAGGATTTCAAGCCAGGTTGTTGCTTCCAGAACCTGTACTCCTAACCCCTGGCCTATGCTGCATTTGAGTTTATACTTACTTGTCAAACTTAAAAAGTCCTTTTCTATCTCAAGTTTATAAAGAACAGTCACCCATATTTTCATCCAATACTTTATTATTTTTCTTTTAAGTCTTAGTTTTTATTGCTTTTAAGTCTTTGAATCACTTGGATTTTATTTTGGAATAAACAAGGTAGAGATTCAGTTTTGTTTCTCTTCCAAATTGCTAGTCAATTGTTCCTACATCATTTAATGACCACTTTCTTTGTCCACTTCTTTGAAATGACACCTTTGTCATATACTAAATTACAAGGTAATTTTTCCTGTTTTTGAATGACCACATTCCACTGTTGGAAGATATGTCTTAAGGTTCGGTTGTGATAATCTAACTTAAGAGTTGATATGAAGAAAGGAAAGTAGGTTTCAGCCTGGTGTTTTGAGAATTTTCCTTTATACATTATTTTTCCCTTAATAAAGGCCAGCATATTTTAGCTCAAATTCCACAACAGTTATAGAAGTGTGAAAAATGGAAACTGATCTTGAAGGAATATTAGTGATTCTCCTGTCCAAACCCCCTTACATGTAAGTAAGGAAACTGAGGCCCAAAATGGTAAAAATTACTTATCTAACAAATAATATTGGTACTTAGTGTCTATATTACACAGAATTCTTTCTGTTGCAAGTAACAGAACTACAACTCAAACTAATTCAAGCAAAAGGGTGGGGAGGCTTTCTTCTCTCAGCTTCTCTCTGTATGTAGGCCTCATTCTCTTAGGCTCTTCCGTGGAACAAGACATATGGCAAGTATCTCTAAGGTTACATCCTTCTAACTGGAAACTCAAGGGAAAAGCAAGAAATTCTAACTCTTAGTCTTGAACATAAAATAAGGACTCGTATTGGTTTTCCTTGAATCATACGACCACTCCCATTGTTTCATGGGAAGGGTGAGGATGGCAGGATATAGTGTGATTGGTGGTCCCAGCAAAACCATTTGGACTTAGGGAGAGGCAGTCCTTCAAAAGAGAAGTGTTACTATTACTAGAATGAAGAAAAAGAAGTTGGACAGTCAAAAACATCTGTGTCCATTGCTGTCGTTGGAGAGCCAGAATTAGAGTTGAGATCTTTGAACTCCCATTCCAATCCTCTTCTCATTCTCTATTTATTCATTTAATGTATATCTCCTGAACACTCTGCTAGGATTGTATTTAACGGTAAGTAACAGAATCCCCAGTCAATGGTGACTTACATAGCAAATGGTCTAGAGACAGGAGTTAGTTGTTGGCATTATTTTCTAAAACTATGTCATCTCTCAGTTTCCCATCGCCCCCTGAAGTCTTTCCAAACCCCCATTCAGAATCAATCTTTCCCGCTTCTGTATTGCTGTAGCATTTTGTTCAATCATCGTAACACTAAATTCATTCTATTTTGTGTTGAAATAAATTTGGTGCATACATCTCAATCTCCTCTGCTGTTAGACAGAAATTCCTGAGGGCACAGACTGAGTTGAATTCATCTTTGTGGAATCCAGATGCCCTGCCATTCTCTGGGTCTGCCAGCTGCACATGCTCCTTGCTGGACCCAGAACCCCCGAACCCAGAGCCACTTTGAGTCCTGATGAAGCAAACCATATCACCTGACAACATCAGTGAGCAATGTAGACTTCACTACAGGTTTTGTCACGGGGATCACATTCCACACACACAGAAAACAACTTTCAGATCCCCCATTGGACTCACTGGCTCGCATTTTCTTCCTTCTGGATGGTCCTGAACACTTCAAACTCCTCTCCCCGTTATTTTTCCCAAATTCAGCTGTGTCCAGTCCCATCTCCACACTGGTACACCCAAACCCAGCTAGAAGCTCAGTAAAATTAAATCCCATCTAGGTAACAGGTCCCACTCTTCTTAGTTGTAGGAGGGTTCAAAATAGCAGATAATATTAAATCATGCTTATAATAGTTAACATTTATTGACTATTTATTATGTGGAAGGTACTGTTATCCCAACAAGGCATGTTTTATTATCTCCATTTTGCAGTTAAGAAAATGCAGCCAGGAAGGAGGAACCAGAAATCAAACCCAGACGTTTTGAATCCAGAGCTTACGCCCTCAATAATTAAACTCAACTAACATCTATAGCACTTACTACAATGCCTTCCCTAGTAGGTGCATCAAAATGTTGGTTGGATTAAGTGTACTTGCATTTCTAAAATCGTCAGAACTGCTCTAGCTTCTTACATTTCTTTTTTTTCCTCAGCTGCAAAAATTTATTTTTGTGAAATACCAAAATATCCATTATAGGAAAAAAAACTACATTATCTTACATGAAAGTAAAAATTATGAGTAGATTACAATTGCTTGTTAGTTTTATTTGTTCTGCTTTACTGAGATTAATTGGCAAATGAAAGTTGTATATATTTAAAGTATACAACATGATGATTTGATACACCTAACATGGTGAAATGGTTACCACAATGAAGTTAATTAGTACGTCCCTCACCTGACACAGTTAGCGTTATTTTATGTGTGTGGTGAGAACACTTAAGATCTACTCTCTTAGCAAATCTCAAGTATACAATACAGTGTTATTACCTGTAGTCACCCTGCTGTACATTCATTCTCATAGATATCTAAAGCTCTCTATTTTTACTGGTATTAAGTAAATGAATAAATGGATGGATGAATGAATAGGTGAACTGACTAATTTGCTGACTACACAACTCAGCTTTCTCATCTGAAAATTCATTCATTCAGTTGGTCTTTTAATATTTCTATATCCACCAGGTGGGCACCAGAGAAACAACAATGAAGCCTAAGAAACACTCCCTGCCTTTAGCAAGTCTAGTGGAGATATTCACAGTCCAAAAGAAAAGTGTTGAACTAAATGTTATCAAAGGTCCCTTCCAGCTCCAAAGTTCTGTGATTCTATTGAATGGGAGGTTTGTTCTCCTTGTACAAGGTGATAGATTTATGATCACAAGAAGATGGCTCATTCTTCCTCTCATCCTAAGCACTCAAATCCATGCAGAGAGAGAGAAAGAGAGAGAGAGAGAGAGAGAGAGAGAGAGAAGATTCTGATAAATTTTCAATGACTGTGACCCTTGGCTAGACCTTGGGAAAGGGAGCTGGATGCTGCTTGTCAAATAACCACTGAGGAGAGAATTTAGGACGGCCCCTAAGCAATATAACAAAGCCCGAGAAGCCTTGCCGTCCTGCGCTTCAGCCTTCCTTACTGCACTCCTAAGCCTGTTAGATGGCTGGTGTCCTGCTCCCCCGAGTCCCCTAAATCCCACTTTAACACTAGGCAAGTCAGCTGATCATGAAGTGGCCCCTACTCCAGAACTGCCTGTAGAGCTTCCCTCTGCACCTTTTTAACCCTGAGGAGCTGCACTCTTCACTTTTTCACCTCTGTATCCCTCATATCTTGCTGTTTTCAATAGTAGCCGAACGTTAGCATCACCTAGAGAGCTTTTTGAACACTGAAGCCCAGCTCTCTGCCCCCAGGGATTCTGATTTAATTGGTTTGGCCTGAGGCCCAGACATTGGACTGGTTTTTGTTTTTGTTTTTTTAATATTCAGTAGATTATTCTAATGTATAGCTAGAATTGAGAACTGTTGCACCTTTGAAACTGGAGTTTCTTGATTTTCACCTGCCGGTTAAAGCCCCACCCTGGATTCTGGGGCCAGTTCTGTTCCCCGTGGGGAAAATTCAAGGAGCTTTAGGCTAGCAGCTCAGCGGCTCAGGGCTTAATCCCACTGGGGCCTGGACTCCCAGCTCCAGTGCTGCAGGTTGTTGTTCCTTGTGATTAAGCCCCTCTCCGAAAGGAACATGAAGAGCTAGAGAAGGGGAAACAGTTGCTAGGCCGGCAAAACAGCAGGTATTGACTCTAATGCCCTCCCACTTTCTTTAGCCCCACCCCCACCCCCGCCGCCGCCCATCCCCCTGTACAAACCACTGTAATAAAGTCCTGAACAGTGTCACTTGTGACAGGCAAGGAGAGGAAATTATCTGACCTAACGTCTCTCAGCCATGCCTATATCAAGCTGCCAGATATTTCTCTTTATTTCACTATATACATTTCTGTTGGTGATACTTTAATAACTCTTTCCCAGAGACATCTCATCTTTACTCTCCTTTCTTTTTCTCTTCCTCTTTTTACTTGTACCTAGTTAACTGCTGAGTCTTTTACTCTCCCTTGATCCGTTTTTATTACGAACCTCGCCCACCATGACTGGGATCGTACCTAAGCATAAGACTAGTATCAGTCGTGTGTTTAAACCAGGGAAAAGGGAAGCTACATTTTATAAAGTGAAAAGAAACAACCTCTAGCGTTCATAAAAGTGCTAATAAAAATGCTTCACAGTTCCCACGAAAGTCTCTATTCTCTTATTCTTCTGAAATGAAACCTCTTCAGAAACCAGAATTCAACATAAATGTTATTTTTAATCAGTTTGTTTTCTGCTTTGGTACAGGTTTTACAAGTTAGGTTTTTACTGTTTTTTCTTCTATTTTTTTATAACACTTCATCTTGTGGATTCTCCTCAGAACATTAGCACCATCTACACTGTTGTCTTAATTGAAAACTCCACTCTGAGCACCAAAGACTTGGACCCCAACTCATCTGTCACTTGAGGATGGTGTGCATGTACCTAGCACCATGCTGGGCACGCCCTTTTCCAGTGTCACACGGACAAACTCGAAGGTTTGCCAAAGGAGAGGGTGAAGATGAGGGCAAATGTTAATGACATCTGTTTCTGTCAATAAGATTGGTGACTTCCCAGCCATCAGTGCACTAGAGGGAGTTATTCTGTCCTTTAGCCCAGGAGCATCTACTATATTAGGATTTTCCTAGTGCCAAGGGAAGTATCATGACACAGTATCCCTTATACCTACTTAATCACTATGACGATCTGAAGATGCAATCCCAATAATAAAGTCTAGAACTGTTCCTGGAAAAGTGCTTTTAAAATTCAAATATTTGTCTAATTAAAGATAAGTACTCTAAAACGGTTCATTTTTCCTGACATTAAATGTAAATCTTAGCATTTAAAAGCGGTATAGTAGTGTAGAGGTATTTGAAAATTGAGTAGTAGATCTAGTTGTGTATGTGTTTTTTAATTAAGTTCAAAATGTGCTAGGCAGATAATTATATTTACTCTAAAAGAGCATATAATAAATGCTGTTCAAACTAAATAAATGAGTAAGTAAGCAAGCAAATAAATAAGTAAATACCTTAGCTCGATTCTGTTCTGTTTTGACCAGGAATTGTGATTCTCTGTGAACATTAACAAAAGACAGACAGTGAGTTTTAAAGCACATAAAACAAATTTTTTCTATTAATATTATGTAGTGAAGTATGTGTTCTATATTACTCTTGAGAATATCACAATCATGATTTCTGATCTGTATGTATTTTTAGTACATGTTTAAATTAATCATTGTGAATCAGATATCCTAAGATCATTTAATTAATTACCTGCATTATCTAACCCCTACTTAAATTTCTTCTCTAGACATATTACTCCTACAGACTAAATTATTCATCTCACCAAACTCTCTAAGCTGACAAAGCCGCTTGGCTTTCTAGCCAAAGTGCTATTGTGAAAGCAGGTCTTAGCTCAACAAATACTTTCCCTTTTATTAAAAGATAAGGGTGACGGACCATCATGTCTAAAAATAGATACTTGGAGCTTAAAATCTGTCAGACCATATGTTGTACGACTCCAAGATCCAGGAAACAAAGACATCCTTCTCCTGGGGGTATGTATTATTATGGTTATTCTAGGGGCTCAAGTGCCAGTCCATTTATATGACTGTACAGTCATTTAAACATCTGTAGAAGATAAATGGATATAAATTCCTGGGGATGGTGAAGGGGAACAGTGAATTGGCACTGATCTGATTTGCATGCTTTTGTATCTGTGTTGTGAGAATGCATATGACAATGTGAATTTTCTTCTGGTGTCCTTAAGATTTCTTTTAATGAAATTACTTTTCTTGTTACTCATTGACAGTCAATGGAATAACCACAAAATATAGGAGTTGAGGCACTTTTCTCCTATACGCAAGACAACATTTTACAAAATGTTATAAGATCTTTGTAATTCTTTTTCTGTATTGAAATTTTAACTTTTTTTTCTGGTGGGTACGTTATTTCATTGTTTTAAAGTTTAGAAACTTCTCTTAAAACTGAAATAAGGTTTCCAACCTACTGCCATTAATCTCTAAATATGTTTTATACATGTGGTGCATATTTAAAACAGTTTCCATATTTTATATGGTGCAACCTCAAACATTTTCAGAGATTTAATTACGGTCTTATGCTAGAGTATCATTCGGAGACTGTGTACATAGTACATTGAAGCAATTTGGCAGTTACTCAGTTTAGACCACAAATAATTCCAACCTCCAAAGGGGATTCTTTTCCACCTTTGTAACTATCAAATCTCCGCTTCTGTTTAGATTGCAGAGACCCAACTACACTGGCATATTTACAAAGCCAAACACTTTTAAAATGTTAAGGTTAAGAGATCCAAGTTTTCTCTAATTACTTGGCAATGATTGTAAAGGATATTTGTAAAGGTAGAAATATCCGTTCTTTGTCAACTAACAAAAGAACTTCAGTCTTCTTTAAGTAACGGATGGGAAAGGAGAAAATGAAAAGAAATATCAGATAGTGTATTTCTTCTAGGACATGAGGCTATATTTCTTTTAGTTTTTAAAATTATGTGTGTGTGTACAGAGGATGCCAAAAACGTATACACACTTTAAGAAAGGAAAACTGTACTAAAATTGTAATACTCAATATGTACCAATAACAAAAGATGAATATGAGTCACGTGTGACTTCTGCAATTACAAGAGGTGCTCAAAGTGGTTTCCATCAGTGTCCAGACACTTCTGATTATGGCGAACTACTACTGCTTGAGCAACGTTGACCAAAGTGTCCACTTGTACACAATTTTTGGCACCCTAGGATATGTGAAGAAAGATTTATGTACACGTGATACAAAGATACAAAAGAATATACAATAAAAACTTAAGTCTCTCTCCTTTTCCTCAGTGACCCAATTCCCCTCTCTAGAGGCACACACTGTACCCAGTTTCTTGGAGCTTCTTCCAACCATAATCCATGCATTTGCTAACATACATGTGTGAATTCCCTCTCTTTTTTTCCCCTTCTTTCTCTCCTTACACACCAAAATGTAGTATACCATATACTGTTCTCTGTTCCTTGAGTTTTTACTCTTGAAGATTGTTCCAAATCAGTACATATAAAAATCATCATTTAAGCGACTATTTGCATAGTAATCCACTGTATAAATATACTATAATTCATCTATACAGTCTTTTAATAATGAGCGTTTACTAATGTTTCCCATCCTCTACTATTACAAATAGGTTGCAACAAATATTTCATTTTTGTGCACATAATTTGTGTTCCACATGTGCAAGATTATCTATAGAATGAAAACCTAGAATTGAGATTATTGGACCAAAGAGTATGAGCATCTTTAATTTTGACAAGTAAAACCATATTGCCCTCCATGAAAGTTGTATTAATTTTCTCTCCCAATAGTAATGTATGAGAAAGAAGCAATGTTTTTGACTAGTACCCACTTCATATTTGTATTCCATATTTGTACTCCAAAAGGAATAAAAGAGCAAATATATCATTTTTGCATGTTATAAATTTCAGGAAACTCCAGGATTTGTAAGATAGAAAATATAAAGTAAGAGATAGCAATCTGATATTACATAGTAACTATTTTATTGTTTGTTCACAAACAAGTAAGCCATCATCATGTTACAATAAAGAATTTTGAATTACATTTTTTAAAACCATGAAAACTGTTAAATATTTCTATTTCTATTGGTAATGCTATTATTAAAAGTAGTGAAGAGTTATTGCCAATAATAATGATAATGAGAGGAAATATTATATTGGATATATATACAAAACTTCTATAATACATAAAACAAGTAAATATATAAGTAGACTATGACTTTTAAAAAAATCTCTTTTACAATAATTATTCTCATAATGTTACAAGACTCTAAATTAGCCCTCAAATTTACTAATCGTTATTCTGGAAGTACATATTAAAATTACTTCAGCTATAAAAGCTTTTGAAGGTATATTTAATAGCGATATAACAATTCTTGAGCAGAAGACCAGATACTTTGCTATTTATCAAATGAAAAAAGCTTGTGAACTGATAAAAATAGTAGAAAAGGTATAGAAAAATCTATGCACATAGTTTTGGAGGTGGGAGCCATGAGGAATATGTAAAACCAGATAACTATTTCCTTGGTAAGGTTTCTACGGGTACCATATGATTATTCCATAAAAAGGAAAATGAAGTATGCATTGGTACCAGCTCAGATCGTCACTCTAGATATCTGTCATGTATTTTTATTTGTCATGTATTTTTATGAAGAATTCACAAATTAGAATCAGAGTGATCTGTTCTATGAAAATTTGTAACAATGATATGAATTATAATTTTAAAAATTAGAAACAAAAAATCAAGTCCCCTTTATTAGGAAAAGAATTCTCAACATCTTTTTGTGATCCAAAATTCATTTTATTATTCAAAATTTGTGCTCAACTCAAAGTCAATACCACTGTATGGATTTTTCTCACTACATTACTGGGATTGGACCAGATAGTTCATTGGAAAACCTCACTACCAAAACTCTGATTAGAAGTGGCTGAATGCATAGTTCTAAAAACAAAGTCCAACACAGCTAGTTATCACATTGAAATTATGTCTAAAAAATACAAAAAACAAAAACAAAAAAACACACCAATTTGGTCAAACAACTACTGGTCAAGTTAGTGAAACAAGCAATCAGTCAAACCAGTCTTTTGGTAATCATGTAAGGGATACACTGTCACTTAACTGGATATTTTATATTTCACCCAAATATTTATCATGCTATGTAATCTTAGCCCTGTTCTCAGATGACAGTGAAAAAGGTGGTAAAAACACCTTTTAGTAGTCCCTCAAAATTAACCTAAGGGCTGGCCCGGTGGTTCAGGCAGTCAGAGCTCTTCTCCTAACTCTGAAGGCTGCTGGTTCGATTCCCACATGGGTCAGTGGGCTCTCAACCACAAGGTTGCCAGTTCAATTCCTCGAGTCCCGCAAGGGATAGTGGGCTCCGCCCCCGGCAACTAAGATTGAACACGGCACCTTGAGCTGAGCTGCCGCTGAGTTCCCGGATGGCTCAGTTGGTTGGAGCGTGTCCTCTCAACCACAAGGTTGCCGGGTTCGACTCCCACAAGGGATGGTGGGCTGTGCCCCCTGCAACTAGCAACGGCAACTGGACCTGGAGCTGAGCTGCGCCCTCCACAACTAAGACTGAAAGGACAACAACTTGAAGCTGAATGGCACCCTCCACAACTAGGATTGAAAGGACAACAACCTGACTTGGAAAAAAAGTCCTGGAAGTACACACTGTTCCCCAATAAAGTCCTGTTCCCTTTCCCCAATAAAATCTTTAAAACAAAAATTAACCTAAATATGTAACTCTCATATTTTATCACAACCTATGAGTCAAAAAGCAGGACTACAGCATGGGATGCACATCACATGAAAATTAAGAAGCACTGCTCTTTAACAAGAATGAGTAAGGTATGTACTAAAATGATTGAGCATTTATGCCTAACACTAATATCTTCTGTCTTGATTAACTCACAACTTCATGTTCATCATCACCATCGTCATCATCATTATCACCATGACCACCACCATTTCTAGCATCAGCATCATATGTGATACCAAAACATTAAGTAGTTTTAAGCTTAAAAGGTCAATTCTTCATCCTATTGTCTTTTTGACACTGACTTTACTTCTGTAGCTATTTAATTTTGACCATCTTTAAAATGTTCTGGAATTTTACACACTAGTATCTTCTCTTTCAAGAAGATAACATTTCATACAATTCAGGAGTGTAGAGAAAATTGATTTGCTATCTGATCAGATGAACAAATCTCCTTGTACTAATGCAGGTGTCAACCTCTGAATTTCTGGAATCATTTATCTTATGTGTTCCTCAAATGCTGCTACCATAATGACAGACTAACTGGTAACATTCTGGAGTGCTTTATTGAAACAACCAGTTCCTTTATTTCTTTTTTTTTATAACTTTTATGTATTTAAGTGTGTTTTTCCAGGACCCATCCGCTCCAAGTCAAGTAGTTGTTTCAGTCTCGTTGTGGAGGGCGCAGCTCACAGTGGCCCATGTGGGATCGAACCGGCAACCTTGTTAAGAGCACAGTGCTTTAACCAACTGAGCAACCGGCCACCCCAGTTCCATTCTTTCTTAAAGCAGAAAAAATTATTTTAAAAAATGAATGATGACTAAAGTGAAATGTTTCTCAAGTCATTGCCCCTTTTTCAGTGTATCTATGATGCTGTATCAGCTAAACATAAGGTCTAGACTAAATTAATATTCTACTGACCTTTCTCATGTGCAGTTTCCATTGTTTTATTTATCTTTATGTTAGTCTTTTTAAAGTCAGTGGATTCATTAATAAACAGAACATTTAGTCACCCTGACAACCAATATCTTCACAACCCAAAATCATTCATACAGGATAATTGGATCCAGTTATTAAAATAGCCAGAAAAAAACAGTATGAAATATTTCTTTTTATATTGTTTAAGTATTTTGAAGCAAACATTAACTATGACAAAATTAGCAAGACATCTAGTTATCTTTCCTTTATATTTTGTAAAAAGATTCTAAGATAAGATCACAACAATTTCTTTTCTATAAAAATAGCTATAAGTAATGAGTGCTTTATTTTTAGCTCATTTAAGTCTTACAATAACCTTGGAAATTAGAAATATTTATCCTTTCTTTACAGATGAGGAAATAGCAGCTTAGAAAAGTTAAATAACTTGTCTACAGTTATACAGTTAGTAAAGTTGTGACAGAGCTGGACTTGCAACCAAACTTATCAGCACCACACTCTAACCTACTGAGCTAACCGGCCACCCCAAGATTTATCAACTCCAAATACTAAGCTCACTTTTTTGTGAGTGAATGCAAAGATAATTCATGGATATTCATCTCTAGAGAATAGAGTCAGAGGAAAATAATTTGAATCACAATAGAAAGTGTTGAATTTAGTTATAGAGAACCCTGTTTTAGCAGTGAGGGTGGGATGCAGAAAGGAGTACCCACGGAGTTACTGCTATAGTATCGGTCATGTCCCTGTTCTTAAATTGAGAGGTTACTTGACTGGTGCTCATTTTATCACCATCCTTTATCCCTTAGCATGTATTACATTTCTAGTATGTATTAAAATATTATGTAATAAAAATATTTTACAAGAAATTTTAAGATAAGTGAATTATAGAGGGATGTTGTGAAATCTTTGTCTAAGTATCTTAAAAAATGAAAGCAGATATCTCCCCCTGGGTAACCTCAATGTAATTAATGAGTGGGTTTCATGCAGCCCACCATGGCAGACACACTAGTCCTGACCCTACATTTAACCTATTATTACTATTTCTTTGCTATTTCTGTGTCAGAACTCAAATGACTCCACTGGGTCTTAGAGAAAATCTGCTCCTAAAATAAGATTAGAACAAAATCCCAAAAGGATTAAGTCTTCCAGGAAGGTTATTTCGATTCAGGTGGACAATTTTGAATTGGATTTCTGTATTTGGCTATTTGGGTAACTCCTATTAAGCCAACAGGCACTTTTCCTTGATATTAAGATGCTAGGTTGAGTTTTGATAATGATAAATCATTGTAACATCATCACATTAAAGCACAAACATCCATTTCCTCAAAATAGTTATTTCTTTCTGTTAATGTATGTGTTCTGTCAAAATGACCTTATTAGAAGCAGACTAATTCACAATTATTTTTAAATTACTATCCATTTGTCACAGATATCTGATGGGCTAACCTGTATTGTGGTTTGGTCTTATCTATTTGTTTTTGTTGTAAAAGCAATCATGCCTATAGTCATGAAAAGTCAGCCCCTAATCCCACTTTTCAGAGGTAACCATTGTCTTCTACCATTTTTGTTTAATTCCTTTTATTAACTCCATAATTCTAAATGACATTTCTACAATACAATTACTTCATTTACATGAGCTTCTTACATTTCATTTTTTATTTTTATCAAAATTGCATTTATATAACATAAAAAGTAAAATACTACTACAAAGCCTATAATGAAGAATAGGAGACTCCGAAGTTTCTGTCTCTCTCTCAGTTTCTCATACCCAGGCTCCAGGGGCAATTTCTTTGAACTCTTTTAGCTCTTCCTTTAGCTACTTATTATATTTATAATTATAAATAATATGCTTATACTGCTATTTTTATTATTCTATTTTAAATGTTCATATATCAACTTCTTACTATGAAAAATTTGGATTTGGCTTCTTATGTATCTTCCCCACATTCTTTTCTACTGAACTTACAATTTTGGTCAAATCATTTTGAGTATTATTTTATGTTATTATTACTATGCAAATATTGCTTATAACTAAGCCACAAAGTGTTCTTTGGTTTCCTGTTTACCTATTGCTCATTGTTTCATGAACTATTTAACAGGCTTATAGAAGTGTTTTTTGTTTTGTTTTTTTTATGAGCAAATATACCAGGTGTGCTACCAGTTCTGTCTTTGTTTATTTGTTTATTTGTTTTACTCAGAGACATCCCTCCTGGAGTCCAGGTCCTCCTGATTCTGTCTGGATTGATCATTCTCCAAACCTTCTGCATGATAACAGCCTAGAATTTTACTAATTATTATCCTAAGTTTCCACTTTGCCTCTTCCCTTGTATTGAATCCTCATTTCCTAGAACCTATATCTTTCTATTTCTTGGGGTTTTTTCCCTCATTTCAGTGGAGTCTATTATATTAGGAGTCTCATAGCTTCCTAAGAAAGAGTTCATGAGAACAATATTTTTGAAATCCTGCAAATCTGAAAGTGTCTTACATTTATCCTCCATAGCAGCTTGCTTCAGAATCCATGGAGGCTGAAAATCATTTTCCCCTGCATTTTTTATGAAATTGATCTCTTGTCTTTCAGCTTCCAATGTTGCTGTTGCCCTTCTAATCCCTGAATGTGTTTCTTTCCTTATGGGAACTTATATATAACATACATTCGTTCATTCACAAATATTTATTGAGCCGCTGTCACTGCACTGGGTTCTGTTTTAGAGGCTAGGAAATCATAACATTGAAAAAAAGAAAGGCATATATTCCTGCCTTTGTGGAACTTACATTCTAGTGGTGGTGTGGGCACAAATAATAAGCAAGATAAAGAAACAAAATATACAGTATATTAGATAGTGGTAAGTACTCCAGCTGAGAAGGAGATTATGTACCGTCAGAGGTGGAAATTTGGATAAGAAGGGCCTTATTTGGAAGGAAACTTTGAGGGAAGGAAACCATGAGGGAGCAAGCCATGCTAATATTTAAGGGACGAGCACTCTGGGCAGAGAGAACATGAAAAGCAGAGGCCCTGAGACAGTATTGCCTGTCTTGCGTAAGGAGCAATTAGGAAGCCAGCATGGCTGGAGCAAAGTGAACAAGGTAAAAGGCAAAGAGCTCAGAGCAATAAGATGGAACCAGCTCTTGTAAGAACTTAAGCTTTTAAAAAAAAAAAAAAAAATGTATTGGGGTGACATTGGTTAATACAATTATATAGGTTTCAAGTGTCCAGTTCTGTAATACGTCATATTCCTTTGGGTGTTCACCACCCAAAGTCAAATCCCCTTCTGTCACCATATATTTGATACCCTTTACCCTTTTCTATCTTTCCCCGCCCCAGTTTCCCTCTGGTAACCACTGTACTGTTGTCTGTCTATGAGTTTTTGTTTGCTTGTTTGTCCTGTTTGTTCATTTGTTTTCAGTTTTATATCCCACATGTGAATGAAATCATGTAGTTCACTAGATTTTCTGTCTGACTTATTTTGCTTAGCATGATACTCTCAAGATCTATCCATGTTGTTGCAAATGGCAGTATTTCATCTTTTCTTATGGCTGTATAGTTTTCCATTGTATATATGCACCACTTCTTCGTTATCCAATCATCTATCGAAGGACACTTCAGTTGTTTTCATGTCTTGGCCACCGTGAATAGTGCTGCAAAAAAACATAGGGCTACATATATCTTTATGAATAAATGTTTTCAAATATTTCAGGTAGACACCCACAAGAGGGCTTTCTGGGTCATATGGTCATTCAATTCAAAATTGTTATTTTTATTTATTTCTGGGCTCTGAATTCTCTTCCTTTAGTCTGTGTGTCTTTATTTCTGCCACTACCATGCTGTTTTGATTATTGTCACTTTGTAGTATAATTTTATGTCAGGGAGTGTGATACCTCAGGCTTTGTTCTTTTTTTTCTCAGGACTGCTTTGGCTATTTGAGGTCTGTTGTGCTTCCATATAAATCTTATGATTTTTTTGTCCTATTTCTTTTTTTAAAAAATGCCACTGAGATTTTGATGAGGATTGTATTAAGTTTGTATGAAATCATAAACAAAATATTAACAAATCAAATACAAAAATACATTAAAAAGATTATACATCACAATCATGTGGGTTTTATACGAGAGGCACAAGGATGGTTCAATATATGCAAATCGATCAATGTAGACAGCACATAAACAAAATAAAGGATAAAAATTGTATGATCATATCAGTAGATGCAGAAAAAACATTTGACAAGATATAGCATCCATTTATGACTAAAACACTTAATAAAATGGGTACAGAAGGAAAGTACCTCAACATAATAAAGGCCATATATGACAAATCCTCAGCTAATATCATACTTAATGGTAAAAAACTGAAAACTTTTTCTCTAAGATCAGGATAAAAACAAGGATGCCCATTCTCACTACTGTTATTCAACATAGTATTGGAAGTCCTAGCCAGAGCAATCAGACAAGAGAAAAAAATAAAAGGCAGAATTGGGACTGAAGAAGTCAAACTGTCATTTTTTGCAGACAATGTGATTTTTTATATAGAAAACCCCAAAGATTCCACCAAAAAAATGATTAGAAACAAAAAAAAAATGCAGTAAAGTTTCAGGATACAAAATCAATGTACAAAAATTTGTTGCATTCCTATATACAGTGGTACCTTGGTTTTCGAACGTCTCCATTGACGAACATTTTGGTTTATGAATGCCGTAAACCCAGAAGTAAATGCTTCAGTTTTCTAACACGACTCAGAAGTCGAACATGTCACATGGCTTCCGCTGAGTGCAAGATCCTGAGGCCTAGCTGCCAGCTGTTTCTGAACATTTCAGAACTCGTGGATTACGTTAGAAAAACCAAGGTACCACTGTACTAACAATGAACTTTCAGGAAAAAAATGAAAAAAAAATTCCTTTTGCAATTGCAACAAAAACAATAAAATACTAGGAATAGACTTAACAAAAGATTTGAAGGACCTGTACACTGAAAACTATAAGACATTATTAAAGAAATTGAAGAAGACACAAAGAAATGGAGAAAGATTCCATGTTCATAGATTGGTAGAATCAACATAGTTAAAATGGCAATATTACTCAGAATTTGGCTTTTTATTCTAAAAGAGATGAGATATTATTGAAGAGTTTTGAGCAGAAATGTGACTACTCTGACTTTTGGTAGTTGGGTAAAGAATCACCTGAGGGCAAAGAGGTAGGGCAAGCACTTAGAATACTATTGCAAAACTCCAGGTAAGAAGTAATGGTAGCTTGGATCAGAGTGGTGGTAGTGGAGATGTGAGAAATGGTCAAATTCTGAGCATATTTTACAGGTAGCTCTAACAGTGTTTACTGTAGAGTGTTGGATGTAGAGTGGGAGAGCAAGAGAGGAATCAAACATGACTCTCAGGTTTTTGACCTTCAAAAATAGAAGAAAGGAGTTGTCCTTAACTGAGGCAGGGAAGCCTGTGGGAGGAACAGGCTGGAGGATATACACCAATAGCTCAGTTTGTTCATATTACATTTGAGATACCAAGTGGAGACATCAAATCGAGCCTAGGAAGAAGTCCAAGCTGAGATATAAATTTAAGAGTTATCATTATATCCCATGGTATTTAAGGTCATGTGCCTGGATGACATCACTCAGGGAGTGAGTAGATACAAAAATCCAAGAACTGAGCCCTGAGGCACTCCAGCAGTTAGAGGTTGAAGAGCTGAAAAGGAATCAGTAGAAAAGACAGAAAAGGAGAAGCCAGAAAGTTAAGAGGAAACCTAGGGAAATGTCACGTGTCCCTTCAACTCAAGTGAAGAAGTGTTTCAGGGAGGATCATCTGTGTTAAATCTTACTGAGAGTTCAAGGAAGATTAGGCCTTAGAAATCACCATCAATCGGCAGCATGGAAATATCAGAGACTTTGGGTACAGCAGTTTCAGTGGCATGGTGTAGATGAAAAAATGATTAAAGTGGGTTTAAGAGAAAATGAACGGGTAGAGAGAAGTTGGAGATGGCTGGAGTGCTGCTGAAAAGGGAAGGTAAAAAAATAAATAGATCAGTAGCTGGAGAAGTGAAGTTAGGGTTGGTTTTATACATACAGACACACATGGAGAGAGGGAGGGGGAGGGGGAAAGTAGAGAAGAGGGGAAAGTGAGAGGGATGACATATTTGCATTTTAATGAAAAATGATCCTGTAGAGAGAGAAATATTGATGATTCGAGGGAAAGGGGAGAATTATTGGCGCAATCAATCTCGCTGAGTAGACAAGAGGGGCTGAAGCCTAATACACAAGTAAAGAAGTTGGCACTTGATAGGAATGTTCATCAAAAGTAACAGGAGAAGGTAGAACATGGGCCTCACGATGCAGGTAGGGGAACATTGTGGTAGTACGTGGGAGTTTGTGGAAGATCTCTTTTAATTGATTCCAAACTTTTCTCAGCAAAAGTAAGCAAAATTGTTTGCTGAAAGTGAGGATGCTGGCAGACAGTTGGAGTTTAATGAAAGAGGAGAAAGTATGATGTAGTCAGGAGGAGAGAGAATGAATCATGGAAATATGGCCCGAGTAATGCAGCATTAGGAACCCATTTGGGGTTATTGTCATTAAAGTGAAACCAGTCAGCGTGGTTTTTCTGCAGTCTTATTCTGCAGTGTTATTGGTGGGGGTTGGGTACAAAAAGAGTGAGGTTAGAGTTGAATTTAACCAGAGTTGTGGTTTTATTAAGCAAGGACAAGATCTCTTTATCTCCAGATTTCTGTAATTTCTCAGTAATTACCTTATGGTAGTACTTTCATTCTTTATGCTAAGCACCCTGTGGGCTCTTTCAAAGTGGAATGTCATGTTCTTTAGTTCTTGGAAATTCTCTTGTATTATTTCTCTCATATTTATCCCCTCCACTTTCTCTGTTATCGCTTTCTAAAATTTGTACTAGTTGGAGCTTGGACCTCTAATCTTATCTCATCTTTTCTTATTTATTTCCTTGTCTGCCTTGTTTTGTTCTACTTTCTGGGAAATTTTCTGAAGGTCATCTTCCCACTCTCCTACTGAATTTTTCATTTTTTTCCCTATTCTTTTTATTTTTTTAACAGCTCGTTCTTGGTTATTGAACATTACTTTTTAATAGATTCCTATTTTTGACCATGTCTTTATCTCTAGGGATGTACATTGTATGTGCTTAATTTTTTTTTTTTTCTTCACTCACACTTTCTAAGTTCTTTGTTTATTTTGCCTCCCATTTTTCATGTTAAAAATGTCCTTCAAGTGTCTGGTAGTTCTTGATTGTCTGTTTGTATGTGTATGCATATTGGCAAGGCCTGGTGATGAGTGGGGTCCTCTAAGGATGATTTGGCAGGCCTACTGAGTTACAGGGGTGCCTATTAAAGACTTTCTTCTCTTGGATTGATCCATTTCCTCAGAGAGGATTCTTGCAATATCCCATCTGGGAGTATATGCTTAGCCTCAAATGTTCTGGAAGCCAAGAAGGGAAATGGGGTCAGAAAGGTTTATTAAATCCTCCTGTATCAGTTTGGTACCTCACCCCTGACCTCAGCTGTTTCTGGTATCTATATAAGTCCAAATACTCTGATACAAAATATCTAGATATGATTTCCAGTTTCTAGTTCTGCATGTAAGGAGCTTAGAACTCTGTACTAACAAGTAAAAAGCTGAACAGACTGAGAATCACGAACACTTCTTGGATCTATGAGCGTGATAGACACTGGGCAAATGGCCGCCCCCAAGATTGGAGAGATGGGTGAATATGGGAAGTTGTGGCTTACCAGAGCAGAGACTCATGAGCAGAAACCACCGGGGAACCAGTGCCGAGGGGAGAAAACCTGAACTGTAATTGATGAGTTGTTGGAAGCTCAGTGTGGACAATGTGAGAGTTCAAAATTTGGAGATTTATATGAGCCAGAAAATTGAGGCTTGACCACTAAATATAGACCTATATAAAGTTATATAAGAAACTAAATAGGGCAAGGAATGCTGGATGTTCAAGCTGGATTCAGAAAAGGAAGAGGCACTCGAGATCTAATTGTGAACATCTGTTGGATACTGGAGCGCTCCAAAGGATTTCAGGAGAAGGTTTGCCTATGTTTTATAGACTACAGTAAAGCCTTGCAAAGCGCAATCATGCAAAGCTATGGGCTGCTCTGAAAGAAATGGGTGTGCCTTGGCATTTGATCGTCCTGATGTGTAACCTTTATTGAGGAAGCCACTGTCGGGGCAGAATATGGAGAAACAGGATGGTTTCCTTTAGACAAAGGTGTCAGACAAGGGTGCGCTTTGTCTCTCTATTTTTTTAATCTGTATACAAAATATATGAAAAATCGAGCTAGACTCAGGAACAAGGAGTAGAAATTGGTGGAGGAAATATCAATAACTTGAGATATGCAGATGACACCATCTTACTGGCAGAAAGCAGTAATGGTTTGAAATGACTTTTGATGAAAGTGAAAGAAGAAAGTGCCAAAGCAGGACTGCATTTGAACCTTAAAAAGACAAAAATAATGACCACAGAAGAAAGACACAACTTTACCATAGACGATGAAGATGTTGAAATTGTTAAAGATTTTGCTTCCCTTGCTTCAGTCATCAATTCAAATGGAGACTGCAGCCAAGAAACCAAGACAAGGCTGAGACTCGGAAGGTCAGCAATGGAAGAATTAGGGAAGATCATCAAGAGCAATGACGTGTCATTAGAGACCAAGGCTAAGGTCATCCACACCCTCATGTTCCCAATTACTATGTAGAGATGCAAAGGTTATACAGTAAAGAAGGCTGATAGGGGAAAAAATGATTCATTCAAAACATGATGTTGGAAGAAAGCTCTACGGGGACCCTGGACGGCCAGAAAGATGAACAAGTGGGTCTTAGAGCAGATTAAGCCTGAAATGTGACTGGAGGCAAAAACGACAAAACTGAAGCTGTTCTACTTCAGGAACATCATGAGATGACAGGTTTCTTTGGAAAAGACAATAATCCTGGGGAAAATAGGGTATCAAAAGCTTTCCTGGAAAACTTCCCTAGTAAATGTGTACTTGTATCTGATGACGATAGCTGGCCACTCCTTACTGCAAGGGAGGACAGGAAAGTACTTGCCTTTCTAGCTTCTGTCATGGGAGGTTGCAAACGAGAAGCAGGTTGGGAATGGCTTTGGAGTAGCCAAACAACACCCACTAAAATGAATTTCCCAGTTTCAAATGTTATGATAAGACTTAGGTTTCATTCTTTTTATTAAAAAATGCTGCTGATCTTATTTACATATTACTATTTGAAATGCACACAACATATTCCAAGGTAAATATAAGTTTAAATTGGGGGGAAAAAATGAAAAATATTTAAATAGGAATATGAAGCTATTTGCTTCAGAATTAAAAAAATAATCTTGTTACTGTAAAGAAATTTTTTAAATAACAGAAAAATAGAAATGTAAAATTCTGAAATGTGTAATTAGAATACGAAAAGATTATACTGTTCAAAACTGCACTGTCCAGTATAATAACCACTAGCTACAGGTGGCTATTTAAATGAAAATTAAATAAGAAATTCAGTGCCCCAGTTGCAGTGGGCACATTTGAAGTGAGCAGTAACTACATGTGGCTAGTGACTGCCGTATTAAAACTGATATAGAGATTTCTTCAGTCATCGTGGAAAGTTCTATAGGACAGCACTACTCAACACAGAGGGGGAAAGGAACAAATAAGGATCATTTTCCTTCACTAGAATAGAATCTTAATTAATTTGTGGAACTATCAGAGTGATAGGTAGTGTTACTACAGAAAGGTTTAGTTAATATTTAAGTGAACATTAAAGCACGGTAGAGAGGGAGAGAGAGAGAGAGAAAATATTCATTCATTTTTTTCAATAAATATTTATTAAGCACCTACCATGTGTCAGACTTTTGGGATATAGGACTGAACAAATTAAAGTCACTGTTTCGGGGGCATTCCTGGCATGAGATTGGGAAGAGACATAAAATAAACAAATGACGTCAGATAGTGACAAGTGCTGGGAAAAAAAGCCAGGCAAGGAATGGAGGACAGTTTTATAGGGTATTCAGCAATGGCCTTCTCTGATAAAATGATAATTGTGCAGAGGGGATCAGAAAGTGAGCTGTCTGGCTACCTGGACAAGAACATTCCAGGCAGTGGGAATATCAAGTACAAAGACCCTGAGTCAAATATGTGCTTGGCTTTTTGAGGAAAGACCAAGGAGGCCAGTGTGGCTAGATCAGAGTAAGGCAGAGAAGGTAAATGAGATCAGAGACCAGATCTGGTAGGTGTTATGAGGATCTAGGGTTTTACTCCAAATGATATGAAATACCATTAAAGAGTTTTGAGTTGAAAGATGACATAATGTGACTTTTATAAGGATCAGTCTGGCTACTGTGTAGAGAATATAGTATGAGGAGGCAAGACGCAGAGACCAGTCACGACCTTAGCAAAAATCAAGGTGAGAAGTGATGGTGGCTTGGTCCAGGGTGTTCTTGTGGAAGTGGGAACAAGTGGCAGGATTGTGGCTATATTGTAACATGTTTTACTGTTAGACTGAATATGAACTATGAGAGAAAGAAAAGACAGAAGGGTGACTTCAAGATGACTGGCCTGAGGAACTCATAAGTAGAATTACCATTTACTGGGGTAGGGAAAACTATTGGAAGAGCAGGCTTTGGACATTTCTTTTTAAAGTTTGGTTTTAGACATATTTAAATGTGTGTTACACATTCAAGTAGAGTTTTCAAATAAGTAATCAGGCATATGGAGTTCAAGGGAGAGTCCACGCTGGAACTGTATGTAAGTAGGCAGCATGTACGCATAGGTGGTATTTTAAGCAGATGCACTAGGTGAAACCACCAAAGTAGTGATTGAAGACAGAAGATCTGAGGACCGACCTTGGGCACTACAACATTCAGAGGTCAGGAAAATAAGAAGGAACCAGACCTGAGCGTTGAATTTGGCAACATGTTGGCCATGGGTGACTTTGACAAGAGCAGTTGGCTTGTGTAGAGTTGTAAGGATGAAAGCTTACTCCCCATCCCCAGCCCCAGTAGCACAAAGGGTTTGGGGGAGAAAAACTCCCACTTAAGAAGACGGCAGGGAAAGCAGCGTGTTAGGGGAGAAAACGTTTCAGCAGGTCAAGAAATGAAGGAAATGATCAGAGAAGAGATTTCAGATATTTGGCATTTTGCTGACTACACTTGCAAGTACTAAAGAGCACTAAGGAAGGTTTGATTTGAGAGATGAAAAGAAGTAGGAGGGAGCAAAAGATAGGGGGTGTATTACAGAACATGTGAAAGGTTCTCTCGAGTTTCAGTTTTTAAGAAAGGAAAAAGGAAAGAGAGGGAGGGAAGGAAAGAGGGAGGGAGGGAAGTAGGGAAGGAAGGAAAAAAGGGGAATTGAGGCCTATTAGCTGGTGATTCAGCTGTTTGTTCTGCTCATGCCTTCTAGTTTATCGTATTAGTGCTCCTGTTTTGGTTATACTGTGCAGGTAACTTTTGGAAATTATCAAAAATGAAACATAGATTAAAGAGAAGGAATACAAGCTGTATACAGACTGTGGATTCATTGTTTCCACTACTTTCTCATCTCTAGTTCCTAGGGACTGCTACATGATTGCTACCATAATTTGGAGGAAAACATGGAAGAGAAATTATCACAAGAAATTTATTGAAACCCAATTCATGTTTTTCATTAACTGAACAGGTAATTGGAAGAAAAGTAATCATGAGAAGTACAATAATACTGATAATAGAGTGTGTGATCATTTCCAATTTTATGTCTGCACAGCTAAGCCATTTTTTTTTTTTTTTTGTCTTTTTTTTTAATGAATCCCTTGGTCAGTCTATGCAGGATTGAATTTCATTTATATGCAAATCTACATTCCCTATTGTATCAGAATGCCAAACGAATCAGATTTACATACCAGAATTAAGGACAATTTTTGTGAAATTTATTTATACCAACACATAGAGTATAACATGCTTAAAAATACATTTGTATAAATAAGTTGTGTATCTTATATTACTAGTGTTTTTAGAGTATTCAGGTCATGAGTAGCCTTATAAGTAAAATGAAAATCAAATATTTATTGGCAACATGCTCAAAGACTTTACAAACAATGAATATCATGCTAAAAAAATACTATTTTTTGATGGTTTAATGGTGATCTCTAACAGCCAAAATAAATGTCCTTTGAGTTACAAAATGTATGCCACCTTTATTAGTTTTTCACTGATAAAGACACTTGGTATGTTTGAAATGGTATCTGAGTATAGTTGTAATTTTCATGTATATTATGATCTAGGTCCAGCATTTTTTCATACTTAAAATACTATTTACATTTTTTTCTGTGAACTGTTGATATCTTTTGTCTATGTTTTAAACCTAGGTTATTTAAAGATGAGATTTCACTATTAGAATTGTATCATATATACTATATACATTTCCACAAATTTAAATTCTACAGCAAAAACTGTAATTAAAATCATAAAAAAGAAATGATAATTTCATACGTGTTGGTACACATTTGGCAATTCATTACTTGTAGACGTAGAGTCTGTTTGGGTTGCTCTAAAAGAATACCATAAGTTGGGTGGATTATAAACAAAAGAAATTTATTTCTCACAGTTCTGGAGGCTTCAAGTCTGAGATCAGGGTGCCAGAATGTTTGTGTTCTGGTGAGAACTCTCTTCCATGTTGCAGACTGCGGACTTCTCATTGCATCCTCACGTGTCCATAGAGAGCAAGGGAGATCCTCAGGGTCTGTTTTATAAGGGCACTAATGCCACGCATGAGGACTCTGCCCTCCACCTAATCACCTACTAAAGGCCTTCCCTTCTAACACCAGCACAAATATGAAATCTCTGGGAGGTCCACATACATTCCGCATATAGCATTAGCCTCGTCCTCTGAAACCCTGTCACTGACACATGGGCTGCTTGTTAAATGTGCAGTGTTCCTGGGTCCCTAAGGCCGACTCAGACTTCTGACTTAGGAAATTTACATTTCTAATAAACACTCCATGTAATCCATAGGCACCTGAGGTTTGAGGACCACTGCAGTAGAAAGTATGAAATCGAGACCCCAACAAATGTAATCTGGACATTAAAAAATATCAAGTTTTTAAAAGTGACTATAGAAATGTTTAAAGATAAAAGTTTAAATCTCTATTGTAAAGGAAAATCAGCAAACTTTATAATTCTAAATCATAATTATATCTGTAGACTTTGAGATTTTTATATTTTAAATTAGTAATTGAGGATATTTTCTTTCAAAAAGTTATATGTCATACTCGTATGCCAGTTTATTTGTCAATATAGATGTCAGATTCAATTCTTTCTAACACAGTGTTTTCAAACCTTTAGGTAGCTTTTAGAAAATCATTGCTGTAGAGTTCCAAACGGTACTTCAGTCGTTGCTTTAAAAAAACCATTTGTGATGATTGTTGTCTGTAACTTACTCCAAGAGACTCTCTAGTAAAGGTTAATAGACTGTTACACACCCATGCACACACAGAGGTATATAAATACATTCAGAATTACCTTATCTACTTTCACAATGGTGAGTTCTGTTCCTGGTTTCTTTGTTGAAGGATGGGGGAATAGATATTAATGTGAGGATATTAATTGTGGGGATATAGAAAAAGTTCAAATATTTTACATTAGTTTGCCCCTTTTTCAAATGGCATGCAGTTTACATAAGATCTATTTGTTAGGAAAGATGCAAAGAAAATGTATACCTCTTTGGCAGTGGAGGTTTTGTGCAAGGGCATGCTGGGATGTAAGGTAGCCTAGGATGTTATCTTCTGAGTCATAGAGTTACTCTGGGTACTTCCAAGAATGGGAAATATAGCAAGGCAGGTCTCATGGAAAATTGGAATCATGCCTAAGTTCTCTTAGTTCACAAGTCATCTTAATTTTCCAAGAGGGAGAGAATGTGATTAGGTCCATATATCACCATTCAAAACGGAGTCCTAAAATTGGTTAGAATTTTTTGCCACACGGACGCACAAGAAGTTAGCCTCCTCTGTGTCCAGTCTTTACAGAGGTTTAAATATTTATAGCCCAGGATAAATAGGCTGGTTTCACTCAAATTCAGCACAAGCCATCATAGCAACTCAAGGCAGTTTCCCTAAGCAGGGCATTGTAAGGGTAGTTAGTTTTTAGCATTTCACAAACTCATGGCTGAAATAGAAGAAACACTGGAAGATTATTTGAAATTTCCTTTCATATTTTGATGAAATCTTTCTTGATTTTAAAAACTACGTGGACCCTTGATATAACTGTTTTAAAAACTCATCTAGTTTATATTCTATGATTGCTTGGAAGTATAAAAAATCCTTGAAATTAGTATATACGGTATTCAGTCACCAATTGCAATGTCTTGCATTCTAGGCTTACGATTCCATCTTGATAATAGCAACACCTCAGATTTCTCTAATACTTCATTGGGTTCTGTAGGGCACTCTAAACAAGCACTAGTTTCATAAGTCATGAATAATCACTTGAAACCAAAAACTTTAACCAAAAAATGTCCTAAATTTTATCTAATACATTCTGTAAGCATGTATTTATTTCTTTTAAACTCAAGTACTCCTTTTGTTTGGAGAAGCATCTTAGCGAAACGGAGTAAAATTTAAATCAGGGGGTCTGGGACCAGGACTAGGTAGGATTTTTACTCCCCAACCATGGAAAACATGGCAAGTGATGGTGGGAAATGTTCTGTGAAAATGGTAGCTGGCAATGTCTTCTAATTAGGAAAGCAAAGCCATGAAGATAGACAAAATGGTGAAACAACTGAGTAGATAATTATTCTATCTGGTTTGGCAAAAAAATCATAGATGAAGTTTTCTCTGAATAATTTTGGTCCAGATTACAATAAGATAACAGTTTTGTTACCATATGATCATGGATCTGGCTCCTCAATGTATTATTCTAGACCTGGAAAAATCAGTCAGAGGAGGCAATCAGTAAAGTCCTTGGTATTTCAATTTCACAATAAATGCTTTGGAAAAATAAGGATCACGTATCTGGATCCCCAAAGTATTATTCTAGACTTGGCAAAATTAAAGGAAGCAATCAGTAAAATCCTTGGTAGTTCAGTTTCACAATAAACACTTTTGAAAAATGAGGAAGATGGATACCTGTTTGTAAAGTCATTGATAAGATATTTGAGGAAATTTGACTCATTTTAAATATTACTCATTTTAAAATGGTTTGTATAACAAAATACAGAATTCACCAGTGAGTGAGTTACATTAACTCACATTAAAGAACTAGATTACAATTTGAAAAGCTTATGTATGTTTTAAAGATTTGTGGGTAAGGATATGATTGAATTGCATATTGATAATTTACTCAGCTAAAAACACCAGAAAACCACAAATTAAAGAGAAAACGAAACTAGAATTGTAGGGAGGAAATGTGTCTGCATTTAAATGATAATGAGGTTAATGTCAAACATGTAATATTGTCATTAAAATATATGTGACACACAAATAGGAAGAAAGCATATAGGAAAACACAAGATAATTGTGCACTGGTGAGACACAGTTCAAATATTTAATGAAAATCACTTAGTTAAATGAGGTATGTAGAATTTGGAAAAGATCCAGAGAATGGCAACTAAAATGATCAAATATATTTCAAATAGACCATATAAAAAAGGGCTAAAGAAAAATTATTTAATTCACAAGAGAAAAGCCTAAAGACAAGCTGTAATGTCCCTCCCCCTGAATTTAGGAGGTATATTTTGTCCCAGACTATAAAACAATATAGGAAAGAAGAACCATATTTCTTTATTTCTTTTACAGAATCTAATGAATTGCCTCAACTGTTGCTGCAGCTTTTGTAAAGTCAAGGTCTGGTGATATATATTGGCTAATAAAATGAAATGACTGATGGGTTGTATTTGAACAATTTGTAAAGATCAAATAACATGGAAATGGCAATCATGATACACTGGGGAAAGGGATGGAGAAAACTTCTCAAAATACAGCTTAGCTACAGTTAGAATCATCTCTTGTTTGATGTTTACAATAAGTACTCTTCATATACTAGTTTGCTGTCTTGCCAATAAGGAACTAGCACTATTTAAATGGAAAATTTAAAAGGCTTTTTAAGTCTTTAATTCTTCTGGGGGAAACAAATGTGATACAGTATTCTCTCTATTAAGAAGGCAAGTCAACAGTAAAAGCAGGGTAGCTTAATCATGAGTTTTACATGTTTTAAACAGAGAATCACTAGAACGTAACTCCAAAGGGAAATAGGTATCATTTCCCTTTTTAATTGTGGTCCAGGGTCTCTCTTTGTCGGGAAGGATACTGAGGCAGCGTTTGCACTCAGTAGGAAAGAGTTAATGATTGATTTACAATGACTTCCATAAAAGCCTGCAGTGGCCTTCACCATGCTAAATTCAGGAGTCATTTCTCAGCCCTTTTACTAAACCCATTAGCAGCAGTTGCCACAGCTCATCACTCCCTACTCCTTCATTTCTTCACCTGGCCACTGGTTCCCATACCTAGCTAGTCACCACTCTTCTCAGTCTTATGTGCTGATTCCTCTCACCTTCCTTCCCTCTTAGAGTTGGAGTGCTCCAAAACTCAGTTGTTGTATTCCTCTCTAGCTACACTCGCCTCCCCAGAGCAGCATGGTCCAACAGAAAAATCATGTGAGCCACACAGTCAAACCATATATGTAATATGAAATTTTCTAGTAGCTAGTACATTGACAAAAAGTAAAAAGAAACTGGTGAAATGCATATATATATAATATGTACATATATATTAGGTTGGTGCAAAAGTAACTGCGGTTTAAAAGGTTAAAAATAATTGCAAAAACCGCAATTACTTTTGCACCAACCTAATATATATATATAATTTATATATATATAATATATGTATATAATTTAACCCAATATACCCTCAATTATATATAATTTAACCCAATATACCCTCAAGATTAGCATTTCAACATACAATCAATATATATATATTTTTAAAATTAATATGAGATATTAAATTACTTTTATTTTTCTGTCAGGAAGCATTTTATTGTTGCTTCAAATTTAAGAATTTTCACTGCCAGAAAATCAACACTTTCAGAAAATCTCCCCCGTAGCCCTGCTCAGCTTCTGAATCTTGATTTTTATAGACATATCAACATATTTCTCTCCAATACAAACAAATGTTCCATCCATGTTTGACAGATCAATCTTAACCTTCAATTTTAATACTTGGCTTTGCCCTAGGAAGCTCTTCAGGACCACTGTTAATTCAGGAAGAGTGGCATTGTCTCAAGTAGATATAGTGGTAACAATGCAAGGTCCTTCTCCATAGAGGACACTCACCATTAATATAAATGAGATATTTTTAGTTCTTTTGTCTTAACAGTAAAGCTTCAAAATCCAATGTGCTAACTGACAGCATGCCTTAATTCAGAATAGCCATAGTTCATGTGCTCAGTAGCCACATGTGTCTAACGGCTGCTCTACTGGACAGCACGGCCCTAGACGATCTCATTCAACACTTAACTTAAAATACCATGTATATGCTGACTACTCTCAAATTGGTATTTCTTGCTTGGACCTCTCTCCTGAACTCGACTCAGATATATCAGGGTCTCCTTGACATCACTTCTTGGATACCTTTAATGTACCATGTCCAAAACTGAACTCTTGGTCCCCTCCAAATTAGCTTTTCCCTGTCTCAGTAACTGGCAACTCCATCATTTCAGTTGTTAAGGCCAAAAACATTGGAGTCAATCTTGACTCCTTTCTTTGTCTCAAAACTCACATTCAAGCTACAACTACTATGGCACTACCCTGTTTCCCCCAAAATAAGACCTAGCCGGACAATCAACTCTAATGCATCTTTTGGAGCAAAAATTAATGTAAGACCTGGTATTATATTATATTATGTATTATATTAATTATATCATATAAGACCAGGTCTTATATAATATTGTATTGTATAATATTGTATTATATAAGACCTGGTCTTATTTTACTATAAGACCAGGTCTTATATTATATTATATTATATTATATTATATTATATTATATTATATTATACTATATCCGGTCTTATATAAGACCCAATCTTATTTTATTATAAGACTGAGTCTTGTATTAATTTTTGCTCCAAAAGATGCATTAGAGCTGATTGTCTGGCTAGGTCTTATTTTGGGGGAAACACGGTATTAATTCCATATTCAAGATACATTCAGAATCTTACCCACTACCACTACCATGGTTTAAACTCTCATTATCTCTTGTCTGGATTATTGCAATAGCATCCACACTGATCCCCCACAGTCCAGTCTCCTCATGGCAGCCAGATGTCTTTTAATAACATAAGCTATTAATAACATAATCCATCAGCTCAAAATTCTCCAATGGCTCCCGATCTCACTCAGAGTAAGAGCCAAAGTCCTTACAGTGACCTTTAGACCTCTACTTCTCTGACCTCATCTCTTATTATTCTCCTTACTCACTCTACTCTAGCAACCCTCGCCTCCTGTTTTCCTTTAACATATCAGTCATGTTCTAGCTTCAGGGTCTTTCGACTTGCTATACACCCTCACTTATTCCTATGGCTCATGCTCTCATCTCTTTCAAGTCTTTGCTCAAATATCATCTTCTTAGGGAATGACTTGCCTGATTCACTGACTGAATGAATGAATGACATGAATAGGTGTCATGAGGTGTCAGAGCATTAGTGCCACATGCTTGTCCTTCTAACATTAGTCAACACACAATTAACTTTTAACATTAAGCACCCGTTTTATATATATATATAACACCCATGTGTATGATTCTCTGGTCTTAGTGAAGGGAAACACTGGAATAATCTTGTTACTTTAAAAGGTTCTTGAACATTTTCAACACACACTAGAACAAGTGTTTCTTGAAGATTTTCAGCACATATTAGAACAAATAGCTGACTTTCTTAGTCAGTGAGAAAGCAGTATGTATTAACAAACAGAAATATCTTGTCAGATATCCTACGGCTACCTCCTCCTAGGCAATCAGGGTCCTCAAACATAATCAATCCCTCAATCTAGGCAGTTTTTAAATCATTGCACTATTAGAACATTTAGTTCTAGTCCTAGTTTTATTCTTAGCTTGGTGGGTGACAGAATAAATCACCTTTCCTTTAATTGTCTCAATTCCTTTATTCCTATTGTAAAATGTCTAGTCTCATCCACTTCCCAATTCAGGTTAGGATCACAGAAAATACATACTTGGGTGTTACAGGCTGGCACTATCATGTATGCATTATGGAGTTTGAGAACAAAAAACCTTTTTATAATGTAAGAATTTCTAAATTAGGGCTACTTAAAACTAGTCTTCAGTTTGTGGTAGACTTAAGATCTTTAGTCTTTCCCTTTTGCTTTCACAACACCAGTTTTCATTTAACACCCCTTATATGATTGAACTCATGGCTTCTTTTATTTCACACCTGCTAGTTTTTCAGTCCAACCTAGCTAAAAACAAAGGAGAAACATTATTAACCTGAGTAATCAACCTGAGACATTAAAGTGTGTAGTTCACTCCAGGAATGAAGTTGAGGGAGGGGAGAAAAAAGGAAGTATTGAGGGAAGGGATGGAAAAAAGGAAAGAGAATAATGCTCGATTTATTAAAACAGCTTAATTCAACCCAACAATTTTATTGCGTGCAAAGCGTTGTTAGTCATTTTAGTAATGACAAGATAAGGAACACAGTCTCTGCCATCGAGTGCGGAGTGTGAGTTGAACTAAGAAGTGCACAAATTATTAAAATATCATGCAGAGTACTTAACGGAAATACAAGGAGAAAGAAAACTGACATTGAGGACGTTTTAATATACTAGGGGCAGTCACATATAACTCATATATATTAACAACCCTTCCAAAACTTCCAGGTAAGCCCAGGTAGCATAGGTAACTTGTTCAAGGCCATTACAGCTAGGTTAGCGTGTATTGGCTTTGTCCCCAACGCAGGTTCCAAAGCCTAGGTTCCTTGCAGGGCACCTCCACGCCACGGAATGGGAGGGGAATAAGTTATGACGATACTCCCAGTTGCAGTGGAGGGAACAAAGGGATCAGAAAAGCTATTCAGAGGGGCGAGAGATGGGCCTTGAAGGATGAACCGGAGATTGGGCGGACGAGTGGGGGAAGAGGGAGGGACTTGCCACTAAAATAAAAGAGAGCTGCTGGCTACTCTCCCAGTTCTTCCAGTCAAGGAGTCAACGCACGTTGAAAACTGACGTCCGGTGGGTCCTCTCCCCGCCCCCTCCCCATCTTTTCCTTTGGGGCTTTTCAGCGTTCACCAATTTATTTCACCGTTAGGCATCTGTTATTTTTGTAACTTGAAAAAAATCTTAATGTCTTAAAAGCGACTAGAGTCCCTTGGACGGTGG
This sequence comes from Rhinolophus sinicus, assembly GCF_036562045.2. Lineage (NCBI taxonomy): Eukaryota > Metazoa > Chordata > Mammalia > Chiroptera > Rhinolophidae > Rhinolophus > Rhinolophus sinicus. The sequence continues at coordinate 83,380,119 of NC_133758.1, forward strand.
GTGAGGGTCGACCGGCGCCCCTGGCACACCCCCTTCTCCCATCTCCTCAGCCAGGCCACTACCTGGGGAGCGTTCGTCCCCCGCCGGCTTAACGCCTGTAGAAGCCGGGGTCCGAGGCCGGATCGTGGTCCTCCACGCTACCCGCCGGCGGGGGCGGGGCGGCGTGCGGGGCGGCATGCGGGGCGGGGCGGGGCCGCAGGCGCACCTGCCTGGCGCGGCGGGGCTGGCGGCGGCTGCGCGGATGGACGTGACCCACCCCCTCCCGCCCCGTCGTGTGTTTACGTGGAGACGAAGATGGCGGCGGCGATGACGGCGTTCCCCGTGCGGCGGAGGACGGTCAGCCAGTGAGCGCGGAGACTGGTTCCAGTCCGGGCGGGGGAGGGCCGGATCCGGCCCTGCTCCCTGGGCTTGAGGTTCCCACCTCCGTCTGAACCGACCTTTCCTTCCTACCCCCCGACCCTCTCTCTGTCTTCCTCCAGCTTTCCCCGCAGAGGCCATGGAGGACGAGGAGAGACAGAAGAAGCTCGAGGCGGGCAAAGCAAAGGTAACAACAGAGCCGGAGGCGGCAGGGCCCGCGGTGGGAGGCGGTAGCTGGGAAGGGGTGGGTGGGGGCCTGGGAAGCGGAGATCGCTGCAGCCCCGGTGCGCTGCCTGGGAGGAAGGTGCTGCAGGATCTGCGTTTTCCTTTCGTCCTGCTTTCTCTTTCCAATTAATTGAAAAAGCCTGGTGTTACTACTTAGCAGATGATACTTCCGTGATGATTGGGTGGTGTGGCTCTTTTCTCGTTAACGCCCAAATAAAACCCCTCTTTTACTGTATTGTTATAAACTGGTATTTATTGTTTCTAAATCTCCAAGCTTTCACTTTTTTATAGAGTGCTCTGGGTAGTGCAGTCATTGTGCTTTTCAGGGTGAGGATTTAGGGCTTTTCTTTATTCAGTGGGGGATTTGTACGGTGATCATGAGCTTGGCTTTCTTAGGTGGCACGCTGGCACTCTTGGGTGTGTGATTGGCCTGTGACAGCTGCCTCAGCAGTGGCTTGAGTGTGCCACAAGTGCCAGCTGTGAACTTTGCGTTAAGGGCGGTTTTAGAGACATGGCTTTGTATGTTGGTGTTTGGTCTTTGTCATGGCATGTGCTTTTGTATTGTGTGGAATGTTAATGCAGTCTGTGAATAGAACTTTTGGGGAGGAAAGGTTCTCTAGTCTTAAGCAACACCTATAGAATTCCTGCTTTAAATAATTTATATATAGACATAATAACATCTCTGACAAGCCCTTGTGTGTGTGTGTGAAAAAATAAAGCAAACAATATAAAATTATACACAGGTATTCACACCGATATTCACTGGGCTTCATGAACAATATGACATAGACAAAATATAAATTAAATAGCATTTTTAAAAAATTACATATTTGAGCATGTCTTTTGGCAGGTTTCAAAGGCCCCCTTCCTTCCTATAATGACACTTCATATAATGAAACTACCTTTTAAAGATTATATCTAAATGTTTCATTAGAGATGATTTTTAGCAATCATACTTGGACCACAATTAAATTACAATATAGTTAACTATTTTTTCTCTCTCCCTCTCTTTCCCCTCCCTCCAAATAAACAAACAAAGGAGACCTGATGTATGATTTCAGTAATCATTGAAGGGCCATACCACAGGGATTCAGTTAGTAGACGCTCAACACCAAAGTTTCTTAAATGAATATGTGTATTAACTAACTTGGTATTTCTAAAATATAGTTGGCTTTCCCATAAGTTCCTTCTAAGGTCAAAGTTGAAATGCTTGTATGTTACCAGATAGATTCTGTTACCTTATGATCTATAAATGGAGGGAAAGGGGAATCAAGGCATCTTCAGAAGCCCAAAGTCGCTTACATTTCTGCAACCTGATGGTCTGAGCAAGCAAGCTCTATGCACCCAAGTAAATGGAGGTAAAGTGTGCACCTCCTTCAAAAAGCACTGCTGTTCTAAGACATTATGTTTGTCTGTTACCTCAGAATTTTTACAGCTTGCCCCATAAGTATCTTTACTGAGCATGTGGGAAGCCGTCCTACAAAACAGTTTACTTGGGACAGCACACCTCATAACAGGATTTATTTAAATTGTTTTGATTTGGCAAAAAAATTCTAGTTTCTTTGTGTGTTCTTTGTCTTTCAAATTACGCCTACGGGGTAAAAATCTCTTTAACATTCATTTTTATTGTAGAAGATTATCTTCCTCTAGAGCTAGCCCAGTTTTTCCAGTCAGAAATAAGTCTGTGAGACTTGTAAGGCAAGGTATGTTTGCTGGAGCATTAGCTATACAATATAAAAACACTGGAAGCAACCTTCAAAGACAGTATTAGGAGAATTGTTTTCTAAACTGTATTACATAAATGTGATGGAATATCATGTAGCCATTAAGATTATGACGACTGATAGGAATGTGGAAAATAGAAATAAAACAGCATCATCAAAAGTAGTGTATGCATTATTTCGTTTATATAAACGTGTGCTTTTAGATTAGGACTAAAAACTGCATGGTAAATATAAAATCATATGACATAATGTTTTATTCCTGTTTTATACTAAGAGCTGGAAATACAGAGGTGGTAATAGTCTCTGTTCTCTGGTTGCTTACAGTTTAGCGGGAGAGACAGACACTGGGCAATAACTACAATGAGAGAGGAGGTACAGTAGGATTTGGGGTGAATTTTTTCATTTGTTAAAATGTGTTAAATGCTGCTACCTTATTTTTAAGGCTCTTACAAAGAAGGCTCTTAATACTGATATTAATGCAACTTAGCATAATTCCCATCAAATAGTAGATACTCAGTATTTGCTCAATGAATGAATGAGCAGAATGACTATGAGTTGTTATTGGGTGCTGCTTTGTTTACTAGCATGTTGTAATTTAATAACAGTAATCCAGAATGCTCCTAATTGGAAGCCTCTTATTGCTGGCATCAGAAATCACTTACAATGATCATTTCCAAAACTTATTCAGATACTTGTTTGTTCGTTGGACTTAAATATTGTATTTGATAACCTGGTTTTACGAACCATACCATTTACATTTTTTTCTTGGTGTTTGGTAAGCTGTTCACTGAAAAATTTCTTTTAGACCTTATAAATGATTATTTTTAGACCTTATAAATGATTATTTTTTTACGACTTGTCATGTATACAGTATAGTATACTTTATCAAATGGTTTATACCAACCAAAATCAGTAATGATAGCTGAATACATTTTGGTATATGTAGCCATTAAAATAATTCTGCACAGACTTTTTGAGTTGGGAAAATGCCCACAAATAATGCCAGGTTAATAAAAATGTTACCAAAAAAAATATATGTACATATTTATATATGAAGACACCTGGAAAAAAAAATCCACCAAGGTGTAAATGATGGTTATCTCTGGGTGGTGGGTTATAGGCAATTTTAATTTTCTATACACTTTTAGTATTTTCCAAATTCTCTGCAACGCATTTCTTTTATGATCAGTAAGTAAATGTTTAAATACCATTTTTTAAAAACAATGAAAGTTTATCAAATACAGAATGTTGATGAGCATGTTCTACTGTATGATCATTTTACAGAATAAGACAATGCACACAATAGCTAGGTTTCCTCAGGACCCTCCATTTAGTGTCGTCCCGGAAGTGTAATTCAATTCCAGTGCTGCTTATATTATATAGTTGGGATTCTATTTTATTAGACATTTATAGATCTTTCTGTTTTTGTAGTTTTTATCTCCTTGTTGTCGGTTCCCATTGCCATGGACATGCTCATCTTGCCTTGCTCATTTGCCTCTTCCCAATGTGCTGTGACTAAAGAACCTAGTAACTGAGTAGATAAAATGATTTTTCCAAAATCAAGGGACAAAGGAGCCTAGTGAATGGGCTTTATGACAGTTTAGTTTTTCTGTTACTTGTTGGTTTTTTGGTTTGCTGTTGGGTCCAGCCACTTCCTCAGTGTTGCTGTTGCAAGAAGCCTGATCCATGGAGATGTGAGACATGACTGCATTATTAAGTAAATATTGTCAGAGCTGGGCTAACCCCCTTTACAAGGTGCTGGCAGGGATGGCACGACACAGGCTGTCCTTGTGTTGAACCAATAAACTATGCTAACTCCACTTTAAATGACTTCAATTTTTTCCAGCTAAAATTATTTGCAATAGTACATAAAGCAAGAATTGTAATATTAGTGACCAAAATTAGAGAACAGTGTGTATTTAGTATAAAATTATTAGTTCTGTAAATTCACATTAGGTATACTTTTTAATATTCTATTTTATACTTTTTAATACTGCAAAATAGCAGAATTCAGTAAAACCAAAGTTATTCATCATTTCTATAATTGACATAATTTGATGAATAATTATTAAAATTTTTGCTTGTGGCATTCAGTAAGTAGTAGCTACACTATTTTTACTTGTTTAATGAGCATTTTCAGTTTGAAAGTATTGCCAATTTATGCATAAAAGAATAGTGCTCTTTGCAAGCTATATATTAGGTTATTAATAGCAGGACCTTTCAATTACTGTTTCCACTTTGATAGACAAAGTTAGTTATGCTGTAAAATTGTTCTTTGTGTATTTCAGATACACTGCTCCACCACTATGAAAGTTGCTCTTCACCCCTATTTCTTTTAAACTTTCCAGTTTTTTATTCTTATATGTGACATAGCTTTCCTAACGTTCAAAGTGTACTACAGCAGTTTGATGCTTTCATCAACATTTGTTGCAACAGGGGTGCATTGTCTGCAACTTAAAAATTAATTCATGATCTTCAGGCTTTGTTAAAAAAAAAAAAAAAAGCATAAAACATAACTTGTAGATTATAAGCTTTAAGAGAGATAATGTGGAGGAAAGAATGGCAGAACAGGCTTCTGAAAGTGTATAGTATTGAAAAGTTTCTACAGCAAATCCAAGAAATGGCAGGAACAGGGATAGGGAAGTGACTGGGTAAAAGAGCCATTAGGTCCAGAGAAGAGAGACTCAGCAAGGTCTGTGGTGTGTCAGTGGAACTCAAAGTTGAATGAGCATGTGGAAAAGAAGTGAAAAAGGTTGGCCATACCCAAGTGACTGGAATATGACAAAATTGGGGCAAAAATTATCTTCAAACAAAACACTTATTTTTATATATATAAATTTTGTAATGAGAGCTAAGCTACGACTGCAAAATATTTATGTATTATAAACTGCTAATTATTGAAATATAAGTGAATTCTAATATGAAAGTTCTAATAGAAAAAGTTGTCATGGTAATTGTTAAGCATTAAATGATAGCGAACATTTTTTGTATTTATTTCTCAATAAGATTCCACTAAAATTGAAATTAGACGTCTTATTTAATTGGTGAGCATCTATTTAAAAACTTTAATTTGAAAAATCTTCAGAATTTTCAAAAAGCTTATCTGTAAAGGTAGTATGCATCGTGTGTGTGTTTATAATACTGCTATTGGGCGTACTAGAAAAGGCACTAGGACTTGGAGACATTTAATTGCTCATTTGTTCAACCGACATTTTGAATGCCTACAACTACAGCTATGGACTTTTACTTAGCAAGCATATTTTAAATGATCACAGATTCTCTGTTTTTTGTGTGTGGGAACAATGCTGTCACAGTACGTGAATCTCAACAGGTGTTTTGAAGAATAAGTGAAATAATGATTGAGAGCTCTTTGAACTCCTGTCGTTAGATATAAAGAAGCTATGATTTTTTTAAATTGAGGTGAAATTCACATAACAAAACTTACGTCAAAATGAACAATTCAGTAGCATTTAGTACATACGCAACATTGTGCAACCTCCACTTCTATATCGTTCCAAAACATTTTTATCATCCCAGAATAAAACCCTGTATCCGTTAGGCAGATACTCTTCGTTCCCTCCTACCCCTAGCGCCTAACAACCACCAGAGTCTGCTTTCTGTTTCTATGGGTTTACCTATTTAGGTATTTTATATAAATGGAATCATATAATATTTGACCTTTAGTGTCTGGTGTTTTTTTTTTGCCCCTTAGTGTGTTTTCCAGGTTCATCCATGTTGTAGTAAATATCAGTACTTCATTCCCTTTTATGGCTGAATAATACTCCATTGTATGTATCTACCACATTTTGCTTGTTCCTCCTTTGATGAGCATGTGAATTGTTTCTATCTTTTGGCTATTTTGAATAGTGCTGCTGTGAATATTTGTATATAAGTGTTTGAGTACCTGTTTTCATTTTTCTTGGGTATATACCTAGGAGTAGAATTGCTGGATTATATGGTAATTCTCAGTTTTTTGAGGAACCACCATACTGTTTTCCATAGTGGCTATACCATTTTAGATTCCCACCAGCACTGGATGAGAGTTCCAATTTCTCTATATCCTCACCAACGCTTGTTTTCCATGTGTTTTTTTCTTTCTTAAAATAGCCATTCTAGTGGATGGGAAGTGGTATTTAATTGTGGTTTTGATTTGTAATTTTCTAATGACTGAGGATGTTGAGCATGTTTTCATGTACTTGTTGGCCATTTGTCTGTCTTTGGATAAGTGTCTTATGTCTTTTGCCCTTTTTAAAATTGGATTGTTACCAACTTATTTTATATATTATTTATTTTTATATATATTTCTATATGCAAAGTGTAAGAACACGTGCTCTCTGGCAGGCGTGAAGAGGAACAAACCGAGATAGACACACATCTCTAGTAGAATTATCTTCCATCTTGGTTATTTTTTAGGCCTTCTGGGCTCTGACAAAATTTAAACTGTTGCTTCCTTTGAATAATAGATTCTTGGTGAGTTGATTAGAGCATGGTGCTAAAGTTTGATTTCTGTGTGGGCCAGTGAGTCATTCCATTCCAAGACCAGCTGTTTTACAAGTGCATGCAGTTGGTTAAAGGGGCACCTGTTGGTTTTTGGCTTGATCATTACCAGTCAATTTTCACTGGGGGGTGGGGGGGCAACCTGGTCTTCTTCAATAACAAAAAAGCCTATCATTTTCATGTATGACTATAATAGACCTCTACAGATATTTCACTAGTGTAAGGTAGTTTTTTTTGTTGTTGTCATATTGACTGCCCTTTTACTTTTAGTGTTTTTGTGGTAGTGGATACCAAAATATAACTTAGGATACTTAATACGTGGCTCAGTATGGTGCAGAAAGCTTTGGTTGATTTGCATATGTATTTAACCCTATTCAAAAATTAAGCGTTGTTCCAGAGGTGGTTTTGTCTAGGTTATTCAACTCTATGCGTAGATTCTTTTGTACCATTAAAAAATTCCTTTATTCTCTTTGTTCATGAACAGTGTAGTGTTTGTTTTCAATTGCTATCAGGGTTATGATTTTTATTGTGGTTTGCTATTCACTGAGATTTTTATGTGGTCTAAAAGTTTCTCTGAAAGTGTAATTATTTTTTTCCTTTTAAGAGATCATTTCTTAAAACCCCCAAAGTTTTTTCTTTTATCCTTGTAAGAAATGAATGCTTAAAGCCCCAAAAGTTATTTTAACTAGTAAGAACTACACAGAACTTTACTGTTTAAAATCCTAATCTATAAAGATTTGAATCCATAAATTGTATTGACTGAATAGGTTCTCTGTTTACAGATCTTTGAAAAACTAACAGCGTATAAAATCTAGAATTTCTTTCCTCCTATTTCTTGATACTGCACACACTGCAAAATTCCTTGTTTACTAAGGATCCTTCCTTGTGGGCTCTGTGATTAGGCTGTATTTATTCCTCAGTGGCCTCACTTTTCAGTTGATGTTGCCTTATTGTTTTCCCAGAGAAGATAGGGACAGGGACCACATGAAAATATTCTCCATATTTATCAAGAACCCAATTTAATGTATGAAAGTGTGTGAGGGAGATGCAGGCAATTGCGATGGGCATGGGGCACTGATCCCAGTTAATTACCATGACATTTATGGTCTTTGACTGTATATGTATGTGTTGATTTCTTAAGTCAAATAAATAAGTAGATGCCCTAAAGGGCAAGGTTAGTAGGATATGTGTAAAAACTGCATTAGCAAGTATCTGCTGGGAGTTCATGTAGAAAAGAATGGGTTTCTACTGAAAGTTACAGAAACTATTTCCTATTCTTGGACAACTTAAAAATATTGGAAATTTTTTTATGTAAAATCTTTTATAGTAGTCGCCAAACTAATTTAATTTTTTAAAAACGTTTATGGATTTGTCCTGCTTTTGTTTTGTTTTTTAATTTTATTTTATTATTTTTTAATTTAATTAATTAATTTATTTATTTGTTTTTATTGGGGAAGGGGAACAGGACTTTATTGGGGAATAGTGTATACTTCCAGGACTTTTTTTCCAAGTCAAGTTGTTGTCCTTTCAGTCTTAGTTGTGGAGGGCGCAGCTCAGCACCAGGTCCTGTTGCCATTGCTAGTTGCAGGGAGCACAGCCCATCATCCCTTGCGGGAGTCGAACCGGCAACCTTGTGGTTGAGAGGATGTGCTCCAACCAACTGAGCCATCCGGGAGCTCAGCAGCAGCTCAACTCAAGGTGCTATGTTCAATCTTAGTTGCAGGGGGCGCTACCTACCATCCTTTGCGGGACTCGAGGAGCTGAACTGGCAACCTTGTGGTTGAGAGCCCACTGGTCCATGTGGGAATCGAACCGGCAGCCTTTGGAGTTAGGAGTACGGAGCTCTAACCACCTGAGCCACCAGGCCAGCCCTAATGTTTTTTAATGTGCATAAATTCACTTTGTAATGAGAACACATCTGAGCATTTCTATTCAGTGACTTCCCTTCAACAAGAGAACTCTCACTTTTCTACTTCAGTCAATAGCAATTTTTATAATAGAGCTTGAGAAAATGAGAAGATAATAATTTCAGATTTTTTTAGTTGAGAAAAATGATTTATATACAGAGGGTGCCAAAAATGTATACATATTTTAAGAAAGGAAAAAAACTATTAAAATTATAATACTGAATATATACTGATAACAAAAGATGAATACAAGTCCTGTGTTTACATTTTTTTTGGCACCCCTAGTATTTTTTAAATTCTAAGGGTGAAATACAATATAAGTACTTTTAATAGGTCTCAGGATTTTAATCTTATGACAAAAGACTCTATATATATTCTTTTTTCCTGTAGGATTTGGATTTAAAATTTTTTAATATTCTAGTTTTCTCTTTTCTATCTCATGTATGAGCATATATTCGAGGTTTAGGAGTTTATACCTATTCACAAAGCATCTCAGTTAAAAAATAAAATCCTTCTGAATTATTCTGTAATTATTTTCCTATATCCGGTATACTTACAACCCAATCTCTAATTTTTTTTAATTCAAAATTTGTCTCATACTTAGCGTTTCTTCCACTTCTAATACTACTACCCAATAAAATCAGGCCCACATTTACCTCTCTTCTATTTTGTTTCCCTTACTCATTCTCTTTTACCTTTCAGATTCAACCAATCACCACATTCCACTGATTTTACCTTCTAAATATTTCTTGATTTATCCCCATTTCTGTTCATATGTTATTATCCCTCACTTGGATAATGGGAAGGTTGAGAATGGAAGAGAAAAGAGTATGAATTCAATAATAGTAGCTGCCAATTTTTGAGCACTTTCTAATGGTATGCATTTATTATCATTTCATCCTTATAACTATTCTAAGAGCTGTGTAAACTGTTGCTATCTCTATTTTATAGGTGGGAAAACCAAGAGGTTAAGTAATTTGCACAAAATCGTAGAGGAGGAGCAAGGGTTCAAACCCAGTCTGACCCAAGAAATTGCATTCTTGATTTCAGCCCTACACTAGCTCTTATATCTTTGATCTGTGTTCAGTAGGTAGGATTGGGCATCCTTGGTAATGGGTCGTAAAGGGTAAGAGAGATGCTGTGGTCTGAATGTCTGTGTCATGCCCCCCCCCCTTACCACCCACCCCCCCTTCATACCGTTGAAATCCTAACCTGCAAGGTAATGGTATTAGGAGGTAGGGCATTTGGGAGTGATTAGGTTATGAGGGCAGATCTCTCATGAATGGAATTTGTCCCCTTGTAAAAGAGAGATCCTTTGCCCCTTCCATCATGTGAGGCAAAAAGATGGCCATCTAAGAACTAGAAAAGAGGGCTCTCACCAGACACCAAATCTGCTGGGACCCTGTTCTTAGACTTCTAACCTTCAGAGCTGTGAGAAATAAATTTCTGTTGTTTATACCCAGTCTATGGTATTCTGTTATAGCATTCCAGACAGACTAAAGCAAGAGATGACTCCAGCTTTCTGACTCAAGCACCTGAAGAGGTGTAGGTGCTAGTCTGTGAGATAGGGAACAAATGGACAAGTTTGGAGGGAAAGAAAAGTTTCAATGAAATGGGTCTTTGAGATAGGAAATGTGGGCATGGTTGGAGGGAAACAAATATTTGAGTAAGGTAAAAATGAGTTTTGGGTGTGTTGAGTCAGAGGTGCCTACAGGACATTCTGGAGGAATGGTCCAGTGTAAAACTGAATATATGTCTGGAGCTTAAGAAAGAAGTTCATGCTATAGATAAATATTTTATTTAAAGATACGAGCTGACACTCTGGGAATGGGAGTTCACTCAGGAAGAAGACTGACTGAGTGGGATGCAGATGGAGAGTTGAATCCCGTGGAAACACCCATGTTTAAAATGCAGGTGGAGAAGGAGATTGCAAAGGAGACTGAGACAAACTATTCAGAAAGCTAGGAGATGTTGCTGTCAGTGAAACAGTTTCAGGTATGAACAGGAAGACAGTTTCAAGTAAGTAGGAATGGCCAGTTGTCAAAAATGAGAATTCAGATTACTGAGGGATGGGGAATTAAAAGGAATCAGGAAAAGGTGGGGAATGGTACCTACTTTTTCAAAGATTTTGTTGTGAAAAGCAGTATAATTGTTGTGGTTATGAGCTTGTACCAGATCATCTGAGATCAGATCCTGCCTTTGCCATTTATTAGCATTGTGACTGTAGGCAAGTTGCTTAAACTCTCTGTACTTCTGTTCCCATCTGAAAAATGAGGCCAGTAATAATACTAGCCTTGGAGTTGTTGTGAGGATTCAGCTAATACATAGAAAGCACTTAGAACATTGTCAGACTATAAAGTGTTAAAGAAGTACGAGCCATCCTCCTCTTCTTCGTGCTGGATCATAGAGGCTCAAACTATATAGCAGAAAATTAGATGGGAGAAATCGGCTGGGATCAGATTGTGAGGAGCCATATGTGTCATTTAAAGTAATAGGGACTTTACCATAAAAGTGGCAGAAAAGTCAGAGAATGTGTATCGGGCATGTTTAACCTCTGAAGAGGTTAGTCCTTTCTAAAAAACAAATATCCCGTATTCAGATAGGCCTGATGCCACCAGGTGGCAACTAGTTATATGTTGTTGCTACACAGATGAAGCAGTAAAACTATGTGTTTTTTTTAATATAAAATACTGACTTAATTAAAAAAGCTAAATGTAAGCACCCTAATTCTGTTAGGGCTCCTTTGTTCCGGAAAAACTGAGATTAGTTAAGTGAGGAGAGATAACAAAGGGTTATTGTAAAGATAGATTTCAAAGGAAGGTAAGAGAAGTATAGTTGGGCCTCCTGGGAAAAGCCATTTGGAACCCAGATAAGTTTGGGGCAAAGTGCCATTCTTCTCACTGTTCATTGTTAGCAATAACTGAGGTGACAGTGAAATGAAACAGATAGGTGGCATCTGAACTGTGAAATGTAATGCCGTCAGTGTTGGCAGTTACACTTGTGGGGTATGGTAAAGGTGTCTAGAGAGGCTGATGAAAGAGGCCAGGCCCCAGTCAACATAGTCCTGGGGCTTCTGCCTTTTTTTCTTTTTTTGTCTTTTGGGATGAGATTTTTGATAGATGTATAGTTGTACTATATCCTTTTAAAAATAGTGATGTTAACATATGGGCCCTGTGTGATAATTTTACTAGTGAATATTCTTTATAGATCTGAGGGGGAGGGAGGCAGTGAAGATCTTTCAAAAAAAAACAATCACCCACACAGTCTTATAACCTACAAGCAATCACTATTAACAGTTTGTTGATTCTTTGTTTCCATGTGTACGTATATTTTTAAACTTGAATCATACTCTTATTTGCAATTTTGGCCTCTTTTTTTCTCTGACTTTATGTTGAGAGCATTTTCCCACATTACAATTTTTTAAAAAACATTTTTGACAGCTACATAATACTACATTGTATGGTTGTGCAGTAATGTAACCATGGACCTGATAATATCATCTCAATTTTTTTAAAGAAATTATGCAGATATGTATTCTGAAGTTCTGAGGAATAGTGTCTAAAATTATTGCTTAGAGGCATCTCTTTTCTGTAAAAGATAAATTATCTTTTTTTCTCAACAGCTGTTTATTGAGAACCTATGTACAGCTACTGTTCTACACTTAGAATATTATATAGGCTTTGAATTTAATTAAAAATCCCTGCCCTTCTGGAGCTTACCTTCTAGTTATTTGTTCTGAAGTAGTAATTTGACTTCATATAATCTATAATATAAGCCTAAATCAGTATTTTGATAATTTTATGTTCTTAAAAGTGATTTGTTCTGAACACTATAATGTAATCTTTCCACTTTCTATTCTACATCTTTTTTTCACTTGGAATCACTTAGTAATAGATACTGTTCATTAAACATGAGTACTTTTTCAACCAACAATTTTTTAAAAATACCTTTTATTATGTAGAATTCTAGTTTTTCTCTTTTATAATTAAAGTAGGAAGAGGAGAAAGGAAAGGGAACAATTGAAAAAAAATCTCCAAAAAAAACCCTTAAATTTGGAAGAAATATTAAAAGATCCTTCAAATCTACCTCTTCATTTTGCAGTTGAAGAAACTGAGTTCTGCCAAGGTTAAGTGGCTTGTCCTGTGTCACATAGCTAGCTTATTAGAATCTCTACACAACAGTCCAGTACTCTATTATATGTAATCCATACTATTTTTGAGACATTTTCATTCAACAAATATTTGTGCCTACCATATGCCAGACAATGAAATGTAGTAAAATGTGTAAAATTAAGGTGATTCCTGTGGGTTCAGATTCTGTTTTCTACTTACACGTGAAGGTATTCCAAAAACTTTTATTTAAGAAAAAATCTACATTGAGTGAGATTAGAGATATAAATAGGACCGATGGCTCATCAATGTGAAGTCCTGCGGTCATTTCCATGGCTGATTTCCTGGGACTCATTTGGAACTGTTATTTTCCACCAGTTTGGGATATTGTTGGAAAATATGCTCCAGAGCACAAAAGAATTGCTTTTGTTGTTTTTGCTTTCAGTTTTCCTACTTCGGTCTACATACAAATTGTCTTTGGGTCAACTGTTATCTTTTTGTTTCTATGGTTAGGCCCCTGGAGTGTTGCTGTAATAGTTTGTACAGCATTCTTATGCAACATTTATTAAGGAATATTAAAAGGGTTAAAAGGCAGCATTGACAGTACAAATAGTCACTGTAATTAGAATTAATTAGGATTTCTTAAATTTTCTGTAGCAAAAACATAGGAAATAGCTCTACTTGCAGCCATTTTTGAAAACGAGAGACTAGATAACATTTAAAAAATACTTTATAATCTCTTTTGGGTATGTGTGTATATTTCTTCTCTCAGTCTTGTCAAAAAAGTATTTGTTGGTTTGGTGGTTTCATTTGTTTGTGTCTTTAAACTTAGTGTTGTAGGATTTGAAGTATAATGACAAATGAAGGAAAAAGAGAGCTCAGAGTGCATGGCATGCAGATTGGTATAATGGAAAGAATACAGGATTTGGAGTCAGAAGTTCCTGTTCATTCTGTTTGCCACCTACTGATTATGGTCTCGGACAAGTAACTCGTATTTGTCTTTAAATCTCAGCTTCCACATTCTTTTCTCAACAGTTCCTGACCTTTCCCTGCATTCCCATCCAAATTAAGTTTTTCTGTTGTGTGCTTTCTTTAGTACCTATATTTTTTCTTCAAAGCACTTTTTATCTCTTGAAATGATGTTTCTGTGTTTATCTATATTGGTTTAATTTGTTCTTCCTACCTGAATTACAATTCATAGGAATAGGGTTTGTATCTGATTCATCTTAGCACTGACACATGATAGGTAAACAGTAAATATTTGGTAAATAAATACTTAATACCTGCCACATGCCAGGTTATTTCCTTCACAGAGATAAAACTACCACAACCACACCTCTGACAGAAAGCCTTCTTTGAGAAAATTAGGTCGAGAGGTACCCATAGCACCTTCTTACAGAGGACTGCTGGGTTTATGAAATTGTACACTAACTTTTATCTTATTTGTGTCTCACACCCCAGTGAAGTAATAGGCTGGCCTAGACTGAAACATCCTACTATTAGGATCATGCATTTGAGCTCCTGTCTAGCACAGTGCATTGAACACTCAAGAAAACCAATTCCAGTTAGTTTTTTGAAGCGGCAGTCAGAAACTTGGCATGTTTTTCTACAGCATTTTTAAAAATCTTTATCTTACTGAGAATGATCATTTATAAATTTATAAATATTGAGTTTAAGGAATAAATTATCATTTTTATTTAGTTGTTTATTCATGCCCCGGTCAGGGTAAGATACTTGCTTGAGATCTGAATCAGTTTTGAAAGACAAGTGTATGTGGACATAATGGCTTACCGGTAAATCTTACAACTTATTTCCATGCCTACGTATGCTAACATTTTTATAATTGGCTTCCAAAGGACAAACACAGATGGCTATAGTCTGAATATTCAGCATGTTTTAGACTAAATGTTTTCCCAGTAATTTCAAGTGTATTATTTCAGTATCAGATGATTAGCTGATTGAGTAGTTTCTGATACTTGCTTATCTGTTAGCTTGCCATTTTTCAGATTTAAAATAAAAAGTTTGGATAGCTGTAAGAAATGAGATTTATGAAAAGAACTTGTTTCCTCTCTCACATTTTTATAAAACAAAACTCTTGCTAAAAAGCTATTGTAGGCATTATTTTTGAGAATTTTTGTGTTGTGGTGGGGAGGCTGGTAGAGGAGAGAGATTATGGTGAGAGGGATTATTTTGTGTTTTAATTCATTTCATTGCTAATTTTAATTCTGAGACCATGGAACTTTTTTATATGGTAGAATTAGATATGCCTTTTATATCATCTTAATTCTCAGGTTCTGTAGGACAGCGCTTAAAATGATTGCTTAGTAGTGACTTTAAAAGATAAATTATCCATTTTTCACTCAATATGCATTTATTAAATTCTGCTCTAGCCTTTGTGTATATAGCAGTGAGCAAAAGTTCTTACCCTCATGGACTTTACCTTCTGGTTAATTGTTCTGAAAAAATAATATTACCTCATATGCTCAGTAACCAGCCTAAAACAATGTCTTAGTTATTTTATGCCCTTAGAAGTGATTTGTTCTATTACGGAACCATTCAACTTTTTGTTCCATTTCTGTTACTAACTTTTTCATTTTTATTTTTTTAATTAAACTATTATAAAAAGGTTATGTAATTGCTCATATAAATAAATATTAAAAATAAATTACATACATGACCTAACAGTTGAAATTTTAAACATAATCTTCATCTTTGTCTTGATATCCTCTGCTGCCTGAATATACTTTCTAACACAAACAACATGGAATTTTAAGAAGTTTTAGAAATTGAGCATAAATATCAGGAATGTCATTATTAATATTTTTCTTGGTTTTGCATTTTCTCTGAGGGATCTTTTTAAAATCATGCGCCTAGACTTTTGATTCTATTTAAAGATAATACATAATGGTATTTCAGTTGGTTTATTTTTAAAAAGGAATCTGCTGTCCCCCAAAGTAGTTTAAATGCATTCCAGCAGCTTAATAATGCACGAATAGAGGCAACTAGTCTTGCATCTGTTCCTTAAGCAGACATGAGATGAGGTAGGATCACTGGCTAATTGCTAAATAACTGGAGGGAAAATTTTAATGTGATATATTTTTATATTCTATAGGTCAGTGATTAGATAGTTCTGACTTATGAGTTAGACATCCTTATTAAGTAAACACTATATACTTTTCTTCCTCTATGGCAGACAAGTATAAAATATGCTGTATGTTGTTCTGTAGGTTCTGTTATTTGTCATGTATTTTGATATCAACATTATTATTAAGATTGCTTTAATACTTTGTACCATAAGAAATTTACTACCTTTGTAATTGGTCTAATTAATAGTTATACAATTAATATGTTGCTAGTATATTTCCTCTTTTTAAGGCACAAGGTGCTTGTACATATTCTTATGCTTTGTTTCTTTCAGAATGATCAAGGCTCTAATTAAATTTAGGAATCGGTGGTTAGTAGTTGCTTCATATAAAATTTCGAAAATTTGTTCCATAAAAAAAGAAATTTCAAATGAGCATAAAGAAAAATACCAGTAATCACAAATCCAGAGATACACCAAAGCTATTATGGTTTTATTCTTCTAGAATTTGTCTATGTCTATGTATATAATGTTATTAAAAATAAAGCTAGTTTAGAATGAATTATTGAAGGCTGTGAGCCTGAGGCTTGCCTTGTCTTTGTTAGATGAGATGCATGTAATTTTCCTTTTAGTAAGAAAAAGACGACATTGCAATATTATTTTATACCTACTGTGTCATAAACATCTTTATGATTAATAATGGTTTGCATTAATACTATTTTAATTGAGTTAATCCAGTGTTGCCCAAGTATGTAATGCATACTTCTGATTTTAAGCGGTGTCAGATATTTTAGGTGACATCCTAATCCATTATTAAGTAACATTGGATAGTATTGTAGGAAAGTTTTTACCTTTTTAGGTTTCTTTTAAGTTCACCTGCTTATGATAAGCTAAAAGCCTATTTGATGCTCATATATCCTTTATGCCTCTCTAACACATACCTGTTTCTTTTGTAACTTTCAGTAATATCTAACTAAAATTTTAATAATGTAGTTTTATTTTGCATTGTATTCATTTCTGTTTACTATTTTTTTTTAAAGAAATCACAAGTGATACTGGCTTTTAATTTATATCAGGGATAGAAAGTCTCCTTTTAAAATAAATTTAAGAAATGTACGCTAGTTAAAACAGGTTAAGTAAATGATAAGTATAGGTGGCACTAGGATATGACAAAAATTCTGATGACTAAGGGATGGGAAGCACTATTGATTGATATTGAAATTATTTCTAATTTTTATTTCTAAGGATGTAGTGATGAATTGTATAGCTAAATCTTTTTGCATGGACTAATTATATTTCATATAAATTAGCAGAAGTCCCACAAATTCTGCTAATCAAATGTATTTAGAGCTCTTGTATTTTCATATAACCTCACATCCAAAGTTTACACTCTTTACCAAACAGTGAGTGAGAGTGCCTATTATTCCTTATTCTACCCAACTCTGGGCTAATTTTTTTTCTTTAGACATGACATTTTTAGTTCTTCTCAATATTTGAATAGCATTCATTTAGAAATCCTTAATTTCTTTGCAATTCAGTAGTTAGAGACTGTAACAATTGTCCTTTATTTTGTCATCATTTTTGTGATAGTTTGATCTTTTAAAGAAAGTGACTCCAAAGCTGCTTTTTCCTTAGTGGTGATAAAAATAAATAAATTTATCTTCGACAGTAATGACAATCTTTTTTTTTCTGTAGCTTGCCCAGTTTCGACAAAGGAAAGCTCAATCTGATGGGCAGAATCCTTCTAAGAAGCAGAAAAAAAAGAGGAAAACTTCAAGCAGTAAACATGATGTGTCAGCATATCATGCTTTGAATGTTGAGCAATCACAGAGTGATGAGATGTACACGAATAGTTCTCAAAGAGTAGCATCAGCTGTGACTCCTGAATCCACAATAATGAAAACTTTACACGGTGGAGAAGTGATCAAACATGACCAGGTCTTCTCTGTTGAAGTAAGTATTCATCCAGATTTTTAAACATTAAAATTTTAAGTGGAAAGCAGTTGTAATGACAACACTCATTAGCACCATGTGCAGTTTTTGTGAGCTTGATTCAACAAACATTTATTGGGCACCCAAACATTTAGAATTGAGCAGTAAGGATACAAAGGTAAGTATGACAGTCTCTACCCATTAGGAAAATCAATCTAGTGGGGAGGGCAGATGTAAGATAGTCCGTGGACTCTGTCTGCTTAGAGATGTGCTAACAAATGTGCACATGGTACCGTAGAGTATCATGATTTGGGGGAATGCCCAAATCAGCCTTATGTGGTTATTTAAACAAGTTTCTTGGAAGAGATAATGGAACTGAGCTTTGAAGTATAATTTAGAGGAAAAGAAGTAGGGGAGGCAATCTCTGTGCAAAGAACCAGCAGTCTCTAAGATATGAAAATGTGATGTGATTTGGAAGCCATAGGTAGTTTAGTTTTAGATGGATCACAAAGTGATGGGAATGGGATGGTGGTGATGGTGAGGGGCAGGAGGTCGCACCTGGCCCGTAGGAAGTTCTCAGTAAGTGCTGATTTTCTTCCTCCCCATAGTGGTGTGATTTTTCAGAATCAGGAGATGAGGGAGATGTTAGGAATGGATTGGGATGGCGGGTAGAGTGGAGGAACCCCCAGCTAAAATTAGTAGAGAATGATGGGATGCTTAGGAGGAAGAGTTTTGGACAAGGCAGAACTATAATTTGGATTGTGTCCTTGCATATTTATTTAGGAAACAGATTTAGATATCTAGGGATTTGAGCTTTATGCAAGAGGGCAGGGTGTCAGTAGAGATTTGCTGTTCATAAGTGTACCTTTTTGAGTTTTTCTTACTTAGAGTTTGTTGAGCATCTTGGATATGTAGATTAATGTTTTTCATTAATTTAGGAAGTTTTTGGCCATTGTATTTTCAAATATTCTTTTTGCCCCTTTCTCTCCTCTCCTGGGTCCCCCCATTATGTATATGTTATTACTGTGTTTCTCCGAAAATAAGACCTAGCCAGACCATCAGCTCTAATGCGTCTTTTGGAGCAAAAATTAATATTATATATTTATATAAAGATAATTAGATAAAAATATAAATATAATTATATATTATTATAAGGCTGGGTCTAATATAATATAATGTAATATATTACCGGGTCTTATATTAATTTTTGCTCCAAAGGGCGACACATTGGAGTCTGGCTAGGTCTTATTTTCGGGAAACACGATATGTTTAATGTTGCACAGATCTCTGATGCTGTTTATTTTTCTTCATTCTTTTTTTCTTTTCCTCAGACTGGATAATTTCAAATGAACTACATTAAAGTTTGCTGATTATTTCTTCTTCATTCTCAGATCTGCTGTTAAGCCCTTGTAGTGAATTTTTCATTTCATTTGTTTTAACTCCAGAATTTCTTTTTGGTTGTTTTATATACATTCTTTTTTTTTTGTGTTGATATTCTCTATTTGGTAAGGCATTATATTTATAATTTTCTTTAGTTTTTTAGGTATTTTCTTCAATTATTTGACTATATTTGAAATAATCTAGTTTAAAGTCTTTTTTATTAAGTCCAATGTCTGTTTTTCCTCAATTTCTATTGACTGCTATTTTTCTTGTGTATGGGCCATACTTTCCTTTTTCTTTGTGTATCTTTTAATTTTCTGTTGAAATCTAGACCTTTTATAAAATGTAGTATGGTACTTCTTGTGCTTGATTTAGTTTAAAGATATGTCAGTTCCACAGTTTTTAGTACACAATATGCATTTAATCAATAGCTATTTAGAAAGCATAAATGAATGAACCCTGAAGCCTTCTGTCATGAAAACAGTTTAGATTTAAAAGAGCCATATGGGTTAGGAACCACTGCTACAGAATTTTAGAATAGAGGTAAGGCTTA
Organism: Rhinolophus sinicus; assembly: GCF_036562045.2. Classification (NCBI taxonomy): domain Eukaryota; kingdom Metazoa; phylum Chordata; class Mammalia; order Chiroptera; family Rhinolophidae; genus Rhinolophus; species Rhinolophus sinicus. The sequence goes on from NC_133758.1 coordinate 83,399,885, forward strand.
TTTCTGTTCCTGGCATCAGTTACTGTATCATAAAAGGAGGTAGACTTGGAACTTGATCTTGAGTGATGAATAAAATTTCCCTAAGTTTAGATGAGAAAGGAGACACTGATGGTTCATATTTGTTGAATGAAAAGGTGAAATAATGTGGGTCTCTTTTCTCATTTGTAAATGAAAATCTTAGATGAGAGGGAAAAGAGTGAAAGCAGTGAAAATTTAGGTTTCTTCCTTGACTCTTCTTCCCAGTACAGTACTTCTAAGCTGAAGGCTGCTTGGGGAAAAGAAACCACTCACTTCACACCCAAATCCCAGAGATGTAAGGATGAAACAAGAATGTCTTAGAAAGTGCTTTGTAAGCTGAAAAGGTGTTAATAACACAGGTTGTTATTTTTCTTCAAGTTGTAATTACTTTTCTAACATCAAGATTTGATGACTTCTTTTTGAAGAAATCGAACTCTTTTTTAGTAATATTTTAGGACTTTTTATTTCCTAAAAGAGATACAAGAATTAGAGGGATGATACCTTAATTGGTGCCTTTGTCTTACAAATGATTTGTAATGTATACAAGATCCAGTGTGAATGTACTTCTTGATACTTTTATATTTAGAAAAATCCATAGTGTTAAATTTTAGGTGCATTATTTAGCCATTTATAATCAGAGTGAAAATTTTAAAGATTTGAATAATTTTTACTATATTTTTAGTGATATTTTTATATGAGTTTTCTATCATAAGTACCAATAGTAATAGGTTAATAAAGTATATTTGTGGGCGGAGAAGACCTTAATATAATTGGTTTTTACTTTTGTTTTAGCCGGAAAGTGAAATTTCAACCACAGCAGATGATTGTAGTTCAGAGGTAAGACTAAATAATAGTATGATTGAGATTTTATGTTATTCCTAAAACTATTATTGATTATTAGTACTTTATTTCTTGCAACTCACATGCCTTTGTATTTTTATAAATATAATAAAATATAGCATAACATAACATAATATAAATGACCTAGAATACCTGAAGATAGTTTTTCTGATGTATCTGTTTTTCAGATTATTAACTAAGGTCTTAAATTTGTATGTATAGCTTGGTTTTTAGATGAAAGCCTTGTTTTAGTTTCTAGGAGTGTTTGATACTGGGTTTCTAGGATACTTGATCACATTATAAGGTATCCATATTTACTGCAGTAAATATTTCATAATAAAGTCTGTTTCATTTTGAGTAATGCTTTTTATAAATCCTTAACTGCTAGTTAATTATATAAATTCATTTGTTGAAATTAATCTTGCAATAGTGGTTGTTTTTTAATTTAGGTGATAAAAGCTAATGTCGGCATTGGCCACTTTAACAAAAATGTTCTTTTGTTATCGTTTCCTTATTGTCATAGATATGATTGTTACTTCTTTGGTCCAAATTTGAGGATGTGGAAAACTATTTGTTACTCTGAATGATTCAGTAACTCAGTGTATTCTATAAGTTTTGATGTACTGTAGGTTTCTAATAGAAAAAGAAAACTTCATGTTCTTAAATTTCTGTTTTGGATAACTAATGGGAGTAAAAACTTGAACAATTCAAAAATTTAATGTGTTTAAAAGCTGGGAATATACTTAGGAGTAATCTGGACAGGAAAATAAATACTGTGTTTCCCCGAAAATAAGACCTAGTCCGACATCAGCTCTAATGCATCTTTTGGAGCAAAAATTACTAGAAGACCTGGTATTATATTATATTATATTATATTATATTATATTATATTATATTATATTATATTATATTATACCTGGTCTTACAGTAAAATAAAACCAGGTCTTCTGTTAATTTTTGCTCCAAAAGATGCATTAGAGGTGATTGTCTGGCTAGGTCTTATTTTCGGGGAAACAGTGAAAAAACAAATAAATAAATAGGTGCCCAATTTAGGCTACATAAAGTTGCCTCTATGGGAAGTATCTCAATTTAAAAATTATAGCATGTAGTTCATAGAATCTGCCCTTGTGATTTGAAATTTGGGGTTTATATATGAAAACACTGCTTTTTTGTTTCTGTATAATGCCTTAATTCTTATAGCTTGTCTTTCTTGATTGAAAGTTTTGAGTGCTTGAACTAGCTGTGTGTTTGGGGTACCCTATGACTCCACAAAGTGCATTTTTTCCTTTACCCCAATGTGAACTTTTTATAAGCCAGGTGGCTACAGGTCAGACCATCTCATACATGCCTATGAAATCTGGTTAAAATTTCATAGCCATTTTCTCACTTTAAGATAAAAGACTGAAATTTAATTTTCATTATGATTTGAAAGCTAAAGACATTAAAAAACTTAATTTTCATGTTCTCTTTATGAAAATATGAAGTAATAATATTGGAGATTCTGTTATAAAATTTTTTAGTTTAAAAATCTGGTGGGAATTATGAGGTCCAGAAAAATACATTGCAACTATATATCTGTGATACCTACTTAAATACGATGTGTTTCAAAGTAAGGTACACGTAGTATTTAAATATAAGTCCTATAAATAAAAGTTAGTACATGTTGACTGTGGTTCAACTATAAGAAATGTATTTTACATATGTGTGTGTAATTTTGTATATTTGTATGTATATAGTTACATATACGGGACTTCTCAGCTGTGTTCACATTTTCAGGAGGCAGAAGAGTCATCAGTAGACCAAATGTATAAACCAAGGAATAAATCTCAGATTATAATACTTTTCACATTGGCCTTCTTAAGGAATTGTCTTTCAATAATATCCCCCCAAATGAAATTCCTTTCTAGGCAACACATACTTTATTTTATAAGTTCACCACAAAATGCCAGATTTGCAAAGTTTATTAATTTTGCATTTATGTAAATTTTGTATTTGCATATCTGGTTTGCATTTGAATATTTTAAAATTTCAAAATTACATAGTTTTAATCATAGGCCACATCTGTATCTTGTATTTTGTCTATATATCACTGTTATTTTTCTGGTACTTATTTAGGGAAATAAGGTGATATTTGGATCCAGAAAGACCTGTGTTTAAATCTCAGCTTCATCACCTCTGAGCTGAATTTGGGCACTTAATCACTTAAATTCTGAAACAGTTTCCTTTCCTGTAAAATGGGAGTACTAATCTCTACCTCACAGGATAGGTATGAGGGTTATTTGATAGTGTCTAGTATGGTGTTTGGTATATAAAAAATAATTAGCAAAGCCTCTTTTTTTTTTTTAAACTCTTTTCAGTAGAAATATGCTTTTCTTCACACTAAAGTGTATATGAAACAAGTGAGTGATAAGAATTCTTTTAACACATTCTCGGGAGGATTTCAGATTCTGATTATATATTTAGTTAGAACTCAGTTTGGAAATTTTACATATATAAATATGGTGTGTGCTTAATATTCTTGACTTCTGTGGCTAGTATACTTGTTGGATTGAAAAATGTGCTCAGGCCTAGGAAAAAATTAGATTAATTTTATCCTATGACCTACCTTCGATCTGTTCTGTATAAATATACTCGTATATCCAATTACATGTATATATTAGGGAAGTAGATTAAATTAAAACATACTCTTTTATGAATTAATTTACATTATACATGATCTGTTGAGTCCTTGATGAAAGGACATTTCATATCCAGAATGCCATATTTACATGATTTAAAAAAAAATTTTTTTATTGGGGAATTTTGGGGAACAGTGTGTTTTTCCAGGACCCATCAGCTCCATGTTCAAGTCATTGTTTTCAATCTAGTTGTGGGGATGCGCAGCTCAGCTCCAAGTCAAGTCATTGTTTTTTCAATCTAGTTGTGGAGGGTGCAGCTCAGCTCTAGGTCAAGTCCTTGTTTTCAGTCGGGTTGTGGAGGGCGCAGCTCACTGGCCCATGTGAGAACTGAACCAGCGACCTTGGTGTTATGAGCGCTGGGCTCTAACCATTGAGCCAACCAGCCGCCCCTACGTGAAATATTTTTATTGATACCTATTGATCAGAGTTATTTGTAGAAAGTGGGGAGTGCTACAGGCACCATAGAGACAAGACAGGTAAATAAATGAATGGTTTGCTATGTGTAGACAGATGAAATGTTAGGGCATACAATTTCATTATGGATTTCATCTGATTATTTAATATTTCCTAACAAAGGTGCTTGTATGATATATGACATTTATGTAATTACTGGCTGGAGTTAGAGACAGTCTATAGCCATAAAGTAGTATCAACTTAGCTTTTCAACTTTCACTTGTTATTTTGTTTTGTTTTGTTTTACTTCATTTCATTTTCTTTTTCTGCCTCCCTGCCTCAGCTGTGTTGAGGTATAATTGGCAATTAAAAGTGTTGTATATATTTATGATATATAGAGTGGTGATTGATATTCAACTTTGACTTTAAATGTATGATCTTAACTGCATTAGTTACTTGGCTCCAATTCCATGAGTCAGCTAGGAGTTGAACACCTGTAATTTTTATGAACTTTTATGAACCATCATATCCTTCCTATTTTTTATTAAAACATCCATTGTTGTTTCTTAATGTTTGCACTACCAAATTAAGTATAAAGATAATGTATTAATCATAAATAGTTGAGTGAGTTATGTTTTTAAATTAATGTTCACTGAAAGGAAAAGTTTTGTGTGAAGGTCATTTTATAGTTTTAAAATAAAAGTGATCTTTCTTTGATTCCTTCTGAATAGCAGTATAGTATTTTTACGAGATGATACTTACCTCTGCAGAACATTTTAAAATTTAAAATGTACCTCACTTGTACTTTCCCAAATCTTGAAGTTGTCTCTACAGATTAAGTAAATCTGTGAATTCAGAAAATATATGGGAATAGACTAAAGGTTAAATAACTGTGACAAGTGCCACAGTAAAAAAGATCATTAAGAGAAGTTGATCTTTTCTGCAGTTAATGGAGTCTATTAACCTAATTTACATGTTTCAAGTTCTTAATTTTCTTTCACATTATGATTTACCAATTATAGTGTTAGAAAGCTAATAATGCAAAAAGAAGAGATAAATGCTCTACCCTTAGGTATCAGTAAAATAATTGTTGCATTAAAAAATAAAATAATCTATTGCTAAATATTAATGGTCCTAATGTTGTGTTGATTATGCGTATTTCTATTCTAACTTTGAAATACGGTTTTAGTTTAGTTCTGGTGAATAATCATTTATTACCTATTTACATGATACTGAATGATTAAAATTTATTAATATTGACAAGATTTTTATATTTATTATAACATAATTAAGTTTTGAAAACAGTTGCGTAGTATTTTAAGTTTATATATGTGAGTTAGTCTAGTGTAAAATTTGATTAAATTAGTGAGAAATTAAGCTTAATGTTGGCTATATAATGTGTTAGATACAATTAATTACAGTTAACTAATTTATGTTACAGTGATATCATCCATTGCTTAATATTACATTTGAAGACATAAAATCCATTTTGTTACACTGTTACTATAAAGTAAAATTTTAAGACACTTATTAAAATGCGTCATTTCAGAATTAAGAAAAGCTAATTGAAATTTAGGAGAATTTAATTTGAAAGTTATTGCAAGTGACTTGGTAGTAATAACTTTATAGAGGTCGTACTCCTGTTTTCTGATAACTTTCACAAATTTCAATATTGTGTTACCATAAAGGTGAAAAGTTTTTTTGGTTTTTGTTTTTTTTACTTTAGCTTTGTTTTTCAGAAATTAGGGGAAAAAACCCCAAAGGAATCGAACTCTGATAAAGAACTCTTGATTAGGATCTTCATTTTTTAAAAGTGTTGTGGTCCATATGGATCTAATTCTAATTCTGGGAGACTCTATCTTACGTATTTCAAGAGTAAAAACATCATTATCTTGTATTCTATTGACATAGAATTGTGAATAATTAACATGTGAGGAGGAGTGAAGTTCCTTTGTATACTCTTGCTGGTAGGAAGAGGAGGTTGTTAAATACATTAATTGATCTAAAATTAGTCTCACTCCAGGTCAACCCTGCAAACATATTCTATCAGTCATTCTTCTTCCACAAAATGCCTGAGCTAGAGACAGGCTATAATATGTTATAGAAAATGTCCACATTGGTCAGGGTTGATACGTACGATAGTACTACCCCCAGGGGAAAGTTTGGGGGAGTGTTCCTCACTTTTTCATCTCCTCCTACAACTTGACCTGCTTGCCAACCTTCAATTAATTTGTACCAGTAAACAGTTTGACTTTAAAATTAATAGGACTTAATTAAAAAAACCAATTATTTAAATGATTTCAAGGCAGTATTTTGTAGAAGAGGATTCAGTAACTTGAAGTTTATAATTATCCTTCTGAAGACAAAATAGAAACTGCACTTGGAACTTTAAATCACTTAAAAGATAATGTATACTACAGTGTCTTTTGCATTGTAAGCACTAAATGTTTGAGGAATGATTGGCATTTGAAATGGTCATAATGTTTTTTAGATACTTGAAAACTATATCTGTTTCTGCCAATGTGACATTTTCCCTACACGTAAAAGAGGCATGAATACAGTTAGCTGATATATAATTATTAGCTTTAAATAAAATTCTGTTTAAAATCGTAATATATCAGGAAATTGTTTTTATACAGGTAAATGGTTGCAGTTTTGTGGTGAGAGCAGAAAAGCCTACAAATTTATTAAGGGTACAGTATTTAAAACTACTCATGATACTAATGTTTTATGCTATTTAAAACCATCTGGCTTACTAACAAAGCTTTTTCCTGCATGTACTTCTTTCTGTGGGTGATGTTTAAATGCTTTTAATGGTTTAACAAAACAAAATTATCCGCCTTTTGTTGTAAAACTCAATTGTAATAGAATTTGCAGATAACTTGTTCTTGATCTTGAGGTACATAACACATTAACAACAAAGGAGCTTGCCATACCAGTGAACTCCCAGGTGATGAGTGATGTTTTAAAGTGGACTTGGCTTTGAATATTTGACTAATTCTTCCTGTGAAGTGTTGTTTGTACTGAATTATTCAAAATCTTGGATTGATTTAGGAAGAAGAATTTGGTGTTGATGATTCTTATTCGGAACATGGAACACAATACAATCAGACCCAACTAGAGATGATGGAAAATGAACTGGTTGGCAAACAGCATGAGATTGAAGAACTGAACAGAGAACTGGAAGAAATGAGGGCCACTTATGAAGGACTGCAGCAAGTATGTTTACCTTACGTGTCTTGTTACTCACAAAAACAAAAATAGGAAATTTGAATGATAGTGTACGTACATTCTTTAAAGATGGGGTTTTTAAATGGTAACAAGGTCAATTCATGATACTTATCCTTATGTATATATCAAAACCACCTTCCTTAAAACTAGGATTTCATTAACAGGTCTAATAAAACGTGGACTCTTTTATTTTACTTTATGGGATAGGTAGGCTGAAATCACTTTAGTAGAATAGACGTTTTTGTAATCAACCTGCGAGAAAATTATTGTGCAAACCACATCAAAATACGATGATTTAAACTCATTAAAAATGTCAGCGAGTCCTTGTAAGTGACCACTGGTGGTTAAAGTGACGTGTTGTTTGTCGCAGTCAGTTATGAAAACAAGATGAAATAGGACGTTGGTGAGGATAACACAACACATTTCACTTTTATCCTCTCCAGAAAAGAGTGAGATTTAACTTGTCTATGATGGTGTTGCCCAGGAACAGATGGAAGCATCCCTGAATATAAAGGCACTGTCCTTCTAGAAGTAGATATATGGATAAGTCAGACCTAATATGTTTTGTTTCTAAGTTCAGATAATTTTTTAAAGGTTGATTTGGAAGTGAAACCAATTCCTGCAAGCTAATAGCTTTCAAATGCGAAAAAGGTTGCTTACAAATTGTAATGATTCTGCCAATGAGTTGTGAATATCATATTTTTGAAGAACAGTTACCTGTAATAATGATTGATTTGTTAAAAAATAGAAGTTTAGCACTTACTAATTTCACTGATGTTTTTTAGTTACAAGAATTTGAAGCAGCCATTAAACAAAGAGATGGCATCATAACCCAGCTTACTGCTAATTTACAACAAGCAAGAAAAGAAAAGGATGAGACAATGAGAGAATTTTTAGAGTTGACAGAACAAAGTCAAAAATTACAGATTCAATTTCAGCATGTAAGTATTAGTAGTAGAACCAAATTTATTAGATTGTTAGAAAGGAATTAATTTTTTTCACACTTTCCACAACCAATTTAAATTTGTTTAAAACCATTTGCTTATTTCATATTATGTTTGGAAAACTAGTTCATACCTCTTGTTATATTATCCAAGAGTTTAATTCATATTTCTTGCATAGTTTCTTTCTTTTATTTCTTTGTATTTTGAAATCCTACAAAACTTTATAAGTCTGATTGAGTGTAGATTTGCAGAAATTAACATATAGTCACATCCTACCTTTGCCAACCCTGGTGTGATTTTATTTTAGTCTCAAATGGTAACTAGACTGAATATAGTCCATTTACCTTTAATTAGAGCCCTAAGAGTCTTAATTATATTAATCAAGGTTTCTGATGGGGAGTAACAGAAAATAAATTGAGATAGCTTAAGCAAAAGGGAGGAATTTAATGTAAGGATGCAGGCTTATCTTATAGAAGTCAAGGCAGAAATACCACCACGCCTCTGAAATGGACTGGGATCAGAAACTGGAAAGTCCTCAGGAATCCAGGAAGTATTGCCTTTCAGGCCGCATTTCTTTCAGCATGTCTGCCTCTGTTACCTCTCTCACTAGACTACTTTCTCTGCTTGATCATGGGAAAGATAGTCTTATTGGTTCAGTTTGGGTAACATGCCCACACTCATCTGGTCAGCCATGGCAGTAGTTTGATGGGGTCTCAAGCCTGTGAATTCAGCACAGTTCCCAGAGAGCAATTGTGAGCCAAGTAATACCCCAAAAGATGTCTATTCCTTAGTGCCGTCACTGCAGAATTTAATACCTTGTGATTTCTTTCTGTTTTCAAGTTACAGGCTAGTGAAATGCTGAGAAACAGCACTCATAGTAGCACAGCTGCAGATTTACTACAAGCCAAACAACAGATTCTTACTCATCAGCAGCAGCTAGAAGAACAAGACCATCTATTAGAAGATTATCAGAAAAAGAAGGAAGACTTCAAATTGCAAATCAGTTTTTTGCAAGAGAAAATTAGAGCGTATGAAATGGTATGTTTATTTTAAAGAAGTCAGCCAACTTGCAGCAGCTTTACAATTAACTTTAGTTTTGTATGTAAATATTTATCTTGTTATGTACATGAGTCACAAAATTTTGTAATTAAGAAAAGCTCTTTCAGTTTCTAAAATTTATTTCAAAAGCAATTAGGAATCTTATAATAAAAAATGTTAAGTTAATACTCATTACTGAGTTCCTTGAAAGTGACCGGCCTATGTTAAACTGAGTTTTCAGGAGAATCTAAATTTATAACCAGAATTTCTGTCCCTTTTTTTTTTTCCCCATCTAAAGGTATTTCTACTGATTTTAGGGGTGGCTGGTTAGCTCAGTTGGTTAGAGCGTGGAGCTAATAACACGAAGGTTGCCGGTTCAATCCCCACATGGGCCGCTGTGAGCTGCGCCCTCCTTAAAAAATAAATAAATAAATAAAGGTATTTCTACTCATTTTAGACGTGGTTATGAAATTCTGAAAATATTTTCATAACAGAATGAAATTATATGGATTTTAATTAGAAAAAATACAGTCAGTTCTCATTGTTCGTGGTACCGAGTTTCCCCAAAAATAAGACCTAGCGGGACCATCAGCTCTAATGCGTCTTTAAAAATTACTTAAAGATTATTTAGACCCGGTCTTATTTTACTATAAGACCAGGTATAATATATAATATAATATAATACTGGGTTTTGCATTAATTTTTGCTCCAAAAGACCATTAGAGCTGATTGTCTGGCTAGGTCTTATTTTTGGGGAAAAGGTAATTATATTTTATACAATTGCCTGGGACAATTATTTAGCAAATAAGTTCTCTTTGGGGATACACACATATACATAACTCACAGATTATAATCTTAAATCCTAAAAACAGCTCATCCTGGTAGATTATATTTTGTTTACTTTTCAAAAGAGAAAGTGAGGTTCAGAAGTGTTAAGTGACTTGCCTGAGGCCACCCCAGTTACCAGAGTTGGGATTCAAACCCAGTCTAACTGGCCCAGGGTCAGAATTTCTTGCACTGCAGGGTCTCTGTCCTCTCAGCACGAGAGCTGAAACAAGAGGGCCGCCTTGTTTGTCGTCAGCTGGAAATACACGTGTCTATCACCTCAAGGATTTTGACACTCCGTGCACTTCTGAAAATGACTACAAGTACTGATTTGGGGGTTAAAAATCTATTTTAGCAGGTAGGTGAATTTGCAAATACAGACTTTGTGAATAACAAGGACAGACTATACATATAACAGTACTTTTTATAAACTTAGGAGGTTCTTCTGCCAGAGGTTGAGGAGTTACCAAGACGAGTATTATTTGGTTAATATAAAAGTGTTAGTATTTATTTATTTTTATTTTTAAAGATTTTATTGGGGAAAGGGAACAGGACTTTTATTGGGGAACAATGTGTACTTCCAGGACTTTTTTCCAAGTCATGTTGTTGTCCTTTCAGTCTTAGTTGTGGAGGGTGCCGCTCAGCTCCAGGTCTAGTTGCCGTTGCTAGTTGCAGGAGGCGCAGCCCACCATCCCTTGTGGGAGTCAAACCAGCAACCTTGTGGTTGAGAGCCCACGCTCCAACCAACTGAGCCATCCGGGAGGCAGCTCAGCTCAAGGTGCCGTGTTCAATCTTAGTTGCAGGGGTCAGAGCCCACCATCCCTTGTGGGACTCGAGGAGCTGAACCGGCAGCCTTGTGGTTGAGAGCCCACTGGCCCATGTGGGAAATGAACCAGCAGCCTTCGGAGTTAGGAACACGGAGCTCCAACCGCCTGAGCCACTGGGCCTGCCCAGCTAGCATTTATTTTTGTTCACTTGCTACTAGGCAGGATTCAAAGCATTTTACACATATTAACTCATTGACCCATTACAGCAACCTTATGGGGCAGAGGTACCATTATCACCTCCGTTTTACAGATGAGGACACCAAGGCAAAGCAAGATGAAGCAATTTGCCAAAGTACATAGGTACTAAGTTGGTAGAACCAGATTTCAAACCTAGGTAGTCTGACTTCAGATACTGCTCTTAGGAAAATAGGAAATACACAAATTTAAGATATTGGAATTAAGAAATGGATATACTTTACAACCAAGGTAATTTCAAAATGCTTATGTAGATGTTTATAAAATACCTGTTTTGTACCAGGCCCTTGCAGGATACAGTAATGCTTAAAATATGCCCTTTTCTTCACTGGAACACATGATTTAGCAGGGCATATACACAAAACAATAAAACGAGGATAAGTGTAGGTAAAAGGGTGTTGAAAGTTCTGAGTAGGTCTGGCTTCATAAAGGAAGCGATTCAGGGTAGGCTTTAGGGAGGAGGTGATGTATGTTGGAACAATCACTTTTTAATTGTATTTTGTTTCCTCAGCAGTTGGTATAATGTGTGGCACATAGCAGCTACTCAATACTTATTTGATAAATGAGTAAATTATGACTCTAAACTGATAGAAATGGGGGGGACAGTTTAGACAGAGTAGAGTGTGCCTAAAGACCCAGACTAATACGTGTTGAAAATATATAGGGAGCAAAAAATAGTTTAACTAGAAAACGGTAGTCTTTGAAAGAGAGTCTTTCCAGGAGGAAAGTAGAAAAACAGTCCAGGCCTAGGTTAGAAGAGGATGGAAATTGGATTTTATTTTATTTATTTTCTTGGCAGAATAACTTGAGATTATTTAAAATTCAAGTATTAATAATTTATGTAGGGGGGAATAATCTTTCTTTATTTGAATGTTAGCAAGAATTTTATCAATCTCTTTTTTCATTACATATATAATCTAATTTCTCCTTTTTTTTTTTTCCCTCTTTGAATGAGTCCTTCTGAGTGGTAGTTTCATTAAAGTAGCTGAGGGACTAGAGCATTATGTTGATAGTTGACACTGTCTTGTTCCCTAGACAAGTGCATTTGATTCTAGGCTTACTCACATTATCTTAATCCTCTGAACTTCCCATGGTGCAGTAGTCACAGTCAGGAAGTATATTATTCCCCATTCTCAGGTTTGTTTCCAAAAGTAGAAGGATTGTATCTTCAACCATAGGGTTGTCTTTTTTTTTTTTTTGCAACACAAAGTAAGGGGTTTAAAGCCATGTATTTTGAAATAAACATTCCAAAAAAGAAAAAGAAACATGAATTTGTATAGTTTAATAGTTAAATGAAAAATTGTCGTTTGTTTCATTTATATCAGATGATAGTTTTGATTAAGTAATAGTTTTATAAGAGACTTCCCGTAGAAAATCAGGAAATAGAATTGTTACAGATTTATAACAATATTAACATTTTCAAGACTAATTACTTATTTAGCAATTTATCTAAAGTTGAACTAAGTTTACTTTCTTGCAGGTTCCAAATGCTGTATAGATCTTTTCTAGTATATAAAGATTTTACATTTATATACAGCACAGAGAATATTTGTTTTAATATGTTTTAGTTTTGAGCATACTCTGTGAGATAGAGGAAATAATATTATCTTTATTTTACAGATGAAAACACTAAGATTTAAAAAGTAAACTGATTTAAATACATTGTAGTGCAGAAATTAAAGTAAGGCTCAAGGCTCAATACTTGGTAATAACTTCTAGTGACGTTGGGTGGGATATGTGATACCAAGACAAAAGCTGAAAGGATTTTACTCCAGTGGCTGCACAGAATAGTATTCATTGCTTTGGTGAATTTATATAGTGCAGAATCTGGCCTTTGACTAAGCTCAGAAGTCTCATTTGGGTTTTATTTTCTATCAACTGAGACTTGAGCTATCTTTAGGTGAACTCAGATTTTCCAAGTTCAAAATGCTAATATTTAAACCTTGAATATAAAATTATTAATTTACAATGAGAAATAATTATCCCAGAGACCTGTATACTTCAAGTTCATTATTTGAAAAGCCAAGTAATAATAATAATAGAAAGTTGTTTAGTGAGCATGAGATTAAGGGATGTTAGAGGAATCAAATGTTGAAGGCATTAGGCTGTAATAAACTGATGTATCCATCTCACAGTAGAAATGATCATGCCTCTGGACTGGATGAATTAAATTCTGATTAAATGATTAATTAAAATTAATCATTGAAGAATTAAATTCTGTTTGCTACAACCCCCTACATTGCTTTGTACATTAGGTATAGTTTTCCCAGAGGGATCAGAATTCTCCATCTCATGGCACCTTGGTTCTGGACTGCACATGAATGGGGACTGCCAACATTTCCTTCTGAGGCTTTTCTTTTTCCAGGCTTTGCCATTTCATTCTTTCTTTAGATATGTTAATATATTCCTTCAAGGTGCCTTTAAGTCCCCTTGGTCTGGGAGTCCTGTCTTCTTAAAGGTGATTTAGCTTACCTACTTATATTCTGTTCCATTCTGTGGATTTTACTTTTTTCTTTGTTTTTGGGACTACAGCCCTAACTACTTAGGCAACTAAGTAACAGAGGCAAAACTTGGTCTCCAGGACTTCTGCTGGACTCCCTTTTGCTGTAACACTCCTGTGAATGATTGTGATTACTGATAAGCTTTGGCTGTGTTCTGGGTTTAGGCTTATCTGCAATTCCAAAATAGAGTCCCAAATCAGAACCAGGAAAACGTATCTGTCCTGCTTTCTACTTAAACCAATAGTCTAGGGCCAAGTTGATGTGTTATAAATGGTGTAGTTGTCTTGCAAGGGACTTGAGTTCAACTGCTTAAGCATTACATATCCCTAAATTTCTATTTTACTTAGCCCCAGGAATGAAGTTAAGGCAGGCACTCAGGAACCTGTTTTTGTGGTTTTACTCTTTTCATAGCACTTTCCCATCAAACACTTTCAGGTCACTAGACTACATGGGAGGAACCTTGGTTTATTTAAAAGACTTTCTTTTAGAACTCTAGAGTACGTAGTAAGTACTCTATAGAAAATACTAAATATTTAGAATATTGATCAGTTAATATCAAAGATGAAAATATAGTGGTTTAGATACATTTTGTTTCACCTGAATTAAGTTAAAATTTTCAATCATAGTGTAAGAAAACTTTTTTCCTCCCAGTAAAGCTAACACTACTTTAATGTCTGCTCACAAGTAGTGTTGAGTACACAAGTCCTATATTTCATTGACTTGGGAAAAATTGAGGGACAGACCCAGCGGTCACTTTTTATAGAATTACGTAGAAAGCAGACTTTTATTACTCTTTTGATAATGAGGTTAAGCCCCATAAGTTTCCTGGAATTAAAAATACCATTTTTATATTTTCATCTTTTTGTTTTTAAAGGAACAAGATAAAGAAGTAGAAAGCTCAAATAAAGAAATACAGGAAAAGGAGGCAATCATTGAAGAATTGAATGCAAAAATAATCGGAGAAGAAAGAAAATCTCTTGAGCTAAAGGATAAAGTCACAGCTGCTGACAAACTACTGGAAGAATTACAAGAACAGGTTGTACAAAAAAACCAAGAGATAAAAAATATGAAATTAGAGCTGACTAATTCCAAGCAAAAAGAAAGACAGTGTTCTGAGGAAATAAAACAATTAATGGGGACAGTTGAAGAACTTCAGAAGAAAAACCATAAAGATAGCCAATTTGAAACTGATATCCTACAAAGAATGGAACAAGAAACACAAAGAAAATTAGAGCAACTCCGGGCAGAGCTGGATGAGATGTATGGGCAGCAGATTGTGCAGATGAAACAAGAGTTAATAAAACAACACATATCACAGATAGATGAACTGAAAACAAGACATAAGGAAGAAATGGATAATGCTTTAAGATCATATCCAAATATTACAGTTAATGAAGATCAAATAAAGTTAATGAATGTGGCAATAAATGAACTGAATATAAAAATGCAAGATACTAACTCTGAAAAGGAAAAACTCAAGGAAGAACTAGGAGTAATTTCAGGAGAAAAGTTGGCTCTACAGAGACAGCTTGAAGACCTTTTTGAAGAATTGAGCTTTTCAAGGGATCAAATTCAGAGAGCTAGACAGACAATAGCTGAACAAGAAAGTAAACTCAATGAAGCATATAAGTCCCTGAGTACAGTGGAAGATTTGAAAGCTGAGATTGTTGCTGCATCGGAATCCAGGAAAGAACTAGAATTAAAACATGAAGCAGAAGTTACAAATTATAAGATAAAACTTGAAATGTTAGAAAGAGAAAAGAATGCTGTGTTAGACAGAATGGCTGAATCACAAGAAGCTGAATTAGAGAGACTGAGAACACAGCTTCTGTTTAGCCATGAAGAAGAACTTTCCAAACTGAAGGAAGATTTAGAAATTGAACATCGAATAAATACTGAAAAACTTAAGGATAACTTAGCCATTTACTATAAACAGCAGATAGATGGCTTGCAGAATGAAATGAGTCAAAAGATAGAAACCATCCAGTTTGAAAAAGACAATTTGATAACTAACCAGAATCAACTAATTTTGGAAATTTCAAAGCTAAAAGATTTACAGCAGTCCCTTGTAAATTCAAAATCAGAGGAAATGACTCTTCGAATCAATGAACTTCAAAAAGAAATTGAAATACTCAGACAAGAAGAAATGGAAAAGGGCACACTGGAACAAGAAGTTCAAGAATTACAACTTAAAACTGAATTATTGGAGAAACAAATGAAGGCAAAAGAGGATGACCTTCAAGAAAAATTTGTACAACTTGAAGCAGAGAATAACATTCTTAAAGATGAAAAGAAAGCCCTTGAAGACATGTTAAAAATATATACTCCTGTTAGCCAAGAAGAAAGATTAATTTACATAGACTCCATTAACTCCAAATCCAAAGACTGTAACTGGCAAAAAGAAATAAAAATACTGACAGAGGAAAATGAGGACCTCAAAAAACAATGTGTTCAGCTAACTGAAGAGATTGAAAAGCAAAGGAACACTTTTTCGTTTGCTGAAAAAAATTTTGAAGTTAACTATCAAGAGTTACAGGAGGATTATGCTTGTCTTCTCAAGGTAAAAAATGATTTAGAAGACAGTAAAAATAAACAAGAAGTAGACTATAAAAGTAAGCTGAAAGCACTTAGTGAAGAGCTTCATCATTTGCAAAGAATAAATCCAGCTACTGTAAAAATGAAAAGTTCAATCTTTGATGATAACAAACTTTTTATAGCAGAACCACTGGAAATTGGTGAGGTTGTTGAGAAAGATACAACAGAACTTATGGAAAAACTTGAGGTAACCAAGCGAGAAAAATTAGAACTGTCAGAGAAACTGTCTGATCTTTCTGAACAATTAAAACAGAAACATGGTGAAATTAGTTGTCTAACTGAAGAAGTTAAATCTTTAAAGGAAGAGAAAGAGCAAATTTTATTAAGATGTAGAGAGCTGGAAATCATAATTAACCATACTAAGACAGAAAATGTAAGTGTGTGTGATGTTCAGTTAAGTTCTTTAAAAGATGAAGTTGTGAATGTGACAAGCAGGGATTCTGGAGGTTCCATTTCTAAAATAAATAAAGATTTTGGTGAAGAATTAAAAATAATGGAGGATGAGAGTATACCTTTTGAAAATACGATTATTGGAAAAGAAAGCAAGCAAGAAAGATTGATTTGGGATCACTTGCCATCAGTGAAAAGTGAATCGTCGCTTGGGACAACTGAACAAAGTGAAAATTCTAAACTTCAGCAGGAACTCAATATGCTTAAATCAGAACAGGTATGTTTACTTATTTATATATGCTAAAACAAAGTGCAAATGTACATTTCATGCTAAAGGTTTTACCTTCATAAAACTTAAGTTTTATTTTATTACAGAAGAATGAAAGTGAACCCTAGAATGTAATTCTCACTTGGGTCTATCATTTATTTATCGTTGTTTCTGTTACATATTTTTTCACATTGTTGGCTTTCTTTCAGTTAATCTATGTTGTACGTTCTGCCTGGAAAATAAATCGTAATGGTTTCATATTTTCTTTGGAAAGGTAATAGTTTAAATAACTTTGTGGAGAATCTGAGCTTTAGAAACCTTATTTTTTAATATTTTGTTACAGTCTCAAAGATTAGAATTTCATTTCATACTGGTGCTTGCAAAATTCCACAACTGAAAATTAACGTTTAAACTTTTTGTATTCTGTGTAGTTGTGCATTAGTTATGAAACTATAGTTCCTTTAAAAAAGAAATCTCAATTTAAGTCCTAGAGTTTTCTCAGAGTATTGTTATACCTGAAGGAGAAAAAAAGTATTCTAAATACAGTTAAAGGGTGCATATAATGAGTGATAATAAATCACTCCTGACAATTTATAGTTGCCAGATACTGATATTAGAAATAACAGGAAAATTCTAGTGGGTATCTTGTATAATGATGCTCACTCAAGCTTTATGTTTCTTCATTTATGTAACAAGTATTTATTGAATCTGTTGCCAGGTATAGGAGTATAGTGGCAAAGGAGAAAGAAGATTCCTGTTCTCAGAGAGCATATATTCTAGGAAGGGAGGCAGGCAATAAACGAGGAAACCAGGAAAGTAATTAGAAATAGTGATAAGGCCTATGAAGAAAATAAAGCACATAATGTAACAGAAAATGAGGAATAGTGCGGTGGTAGCATTAAATAGGGTTTCAGGAAGGGTCTCTTGGAGGAATTGACATTGGAACTGAGATCTGAATGACAGGAGTCTACTACAAGGAAATGAGAGCAATTGTGAAGACGTAGATGAGTTTGAGTTGCAGAATGAAAGCGTGTGTAGTTGAGTTTGAGAGATGGAGAGAAGAGTTTGAAGAAGGAAGAGACCAGACCTTGGAGAGCCTTACAGTCTTTGTAAGATGTTGAGATTTTATTCTATATACAGTAGGAAGCCACTGGAAAGTTTTCTCTTTATTATAATAGATGTGTTCATATTTATGATGTTATATCAAATGTGAAGATATTTTCCATCCTAATAACTTAAATAGAGATAAGAAACTCAAATTGTTCAACTATTAATGCTTTGTTAAATATCTGGAATTGTTTGCAAAACCATAAACTGGGTTTAATTTAATTACTCCTAAAAATAATTGAAACGTTTTTTAAAAAGCATTATTGGGACGAGGGAGAAGTGGCAGGAATGTTATTGATACTGATTAATTATCGATGCTGTGGGAGGGCATAGATTGCAAAGTATATGTGTAAAATTGAAGGTAATTATTAGAATTTAGAAAAGGTATTGGAGCTTAGAAACTACAAGAGGAACCACTAGAATATCAACTCCTTGAAAGCAAGGACTCTGCTGTATCTCTAGGGACTAGCACAGTGACACGTGATAGGCAGTTAATAAATTTTTTTTAAATGAGTGAGTAAAAGGGAGAATAAACAAAACCAGTTTATCAAAACCCACAGTGAGACATCATAGACCTTCATGTTAAAGTCAGGAACAAGCTCAGGATAGCTTTTGTCACTTGCTGTTCATCATTGTTCTACAGGTTCTAGCCAGTGCAAAGACAAAAAGTTTGTGGTGTAAAGGGAGGGAAATATAGTTGGCATAATTCACAGATGTAATTAAATAACTAGAAAGTTTAAGCAAATGAACTGAAAAGCTTTAATGTATAGTAAACATGAAAAACTTACTTTAAAATGTATAAGACCAGTATAAATAAAATTATAATACTTTAATTAAGGACATGAGACTTAAATAAGTGAGAGGACTTGTTTCCCAATGAGAGGTTTTTAATAGTGTAAAATACCAGATACCTCTAGAAAAATCCACAAGCCTTATGTAATTGTAATAAAAATTAGAATGGCAAGTATTTGAAATTTGATTTAATTGGTTTATAGTTCATCTGGAAGAATAAATGTACAAGAAGAGCCAAGAATATTTTTGAAAAAGGAAAGTAATGCAGAGTGCATGGAACATGTCATGTAGAGGACAATTTTTAGCTTTAAATAAAGTAGTTTTACAAACAAGAAATATTAAAAATTAAGCTATTAATTCAGTAGCATAATACAGTATATACCCTCAAAGAAAGGAGAAGAAAAATAAAGTTAAGAACAGAAATAAGCAAATTTGGAATAACCAAAAGAGGGAGAGAGTTTTCAAGGATATGGAAAGCTTATTTTTTGAAAAGATTAGTAAATTAGAGTTATTACACAAACCTCTGAGAAGATAATGAAGAAAAAACAAAAGATTTATAAACAAAATGAAGAATTAAAATAAGAACCTAACTATAGGTATTGTTAAAAAAAATTTTTTAATCGTAAAAGAATAGTATAAATAACGAATGCCAATAAATTTGAAAATATAGATAAACTAGATAGTTTTTTGGAAGAATATAAATTGTCAAATCTAACTCAAATAGAAATGTAAATCCTGAATAAACCAATAACCATTAAAGCATTTGAAATAGAAGTTTACCCTCTCGCCCAACCAAAAATACTACGTTGAGATCGTTTTATAAATGGGTGTACAATTTCTTAAAAGAACAGGTATATAGTCATTTACTAAAATAGGATGAAAGAGAGGGAAGAAAGGAAGGGAGGAAGAAAAGGCACCCAGGTTATTTAATGAGGCTGGTATACTGTTGATGCTAAGACTAATCTGATGGGAATGGTACAAGAAAATAAAATTAGAGACTAATCTCACTTATGAGTATGGTTGCAAAAATCCAAAATAAAATATTAGCATATTATCCCAAGGAATGTAAGGATAGTTGAACATTTGAAACAATCTGTTAATCTCTACATTCAAGTATAGTGTGAGAAAATCCATATCATTTTAATAGAGGCTGAAAAAGAATCAATAAAAAATTCAACAAGTCATTTATAATTTTAAAAAACTAGAAAATTGGGAGTAGAGGGAAATTTCTTCACCATGATAATGATTTTCATCCAAATATGTAGCAGAAATTTAGAAGCATTCCTGTTAAAATCAGGTATAGAACTAGGATGCCCACTATCAACTTTACTGTTTTGACATTGTTTTGTAGTTACTCTCCAATGCAGTATGACAATAAGTAAGAGATAAAGGATATGAATAGAAGAGACGGAACTTTAAACCCTGCACAAGATGTTTGAACTTGTTAAGAAAATTATAAAACGTTGAAGTACCTAAAAACCTGACTATATGGCAATATGTACCATATTCATAGTGAAAAGATATAGAGATGTCATTTCTCTCAAATTAATCTTTACATTCAGTGTAGTTCCAATGAAAATTCCAACAAGGTTTTTCATGGATCTTAAAAAATACGATTCTAAAATTGATGTACAAGAGTAAATATCCAAGGACATCCAAGACAATCCTAGAAAAATTTATATGATATCAAGACATTAAAAAATCATAATAGGTAATATGATTTTGATGCTGAGATCAATAAATAGAAAACCCAGAAACACAGCCAGGTAACATGTGAAAGTTTAGTATGTGAAAATTTAGTATATAGTATGTACAAGTTAACATTTGTTTGTTATTAATAATGAGCCTCTACTATATTCCAGGTACTATTCTAGACACTCAGAATATAACAGTGAATAAAAATAGGCAATAAAGAATAAAGCTTATATTTTAGAGGAGTTAGACATGAAATAAGACAGACAAATAAAAGTACAGTAACAGTAATCTACTAGAAGTAGGGTAGTGAGCACTTTTTATTCTTTTTCACGTAGGGTAGGTCAGTGAAGACCTGACGTGATATTTGAGCAGATTCAGGTGAAATGAAAGAAGCCAAATCAACAGGAAAAGTTTATTGTTTTTGAAAGCTGCTTTTTTGAAACTTTGCTTTCAATATTGGGGGTGAGGAGTTAGGGAATTAGATCCTTACCCTTAGGAAGAAATAAATCCAAGTTGGTTAAAGATGTTCACATAAAAGGAAATTAGGATCTTGATAGGTAGGGAAGGACTTTCAATGAAGACAAATACACAGGGAAGGATTGATAAATATATCTGTCTTAACAAATGATAGCCATAAACAAGTTGAAGAACAGGGATTAGATATTTGCCACATACATTAAAAACAGGCTTAATATCAAGAAGGTGTAAAGAATACTTAGTGTAAAAAGAGGTCTAAAAATATAAAAATGAACAAAGAATATAAATAGACATGTGTCTCAGAATAGGAAACCAAAAGGGCTAATAAACATGAAAAGATACTTTCAACCTTACAAACTGATATAACAATAAAACAGCATTTTACATCCACCAGATGGCAAAATAAGTCTTTCAGAAAAAAGTGTGATGAGGACACGGGGGAGATGAGTACTCACATACAGAGGGTGCCAAAAAAATGAGTACGCATTTTAAGAAAGAAAAACTATTAAAATTGTAATATATACCAATAACAAAAGATGAATACAAGTCACGTTTGACTTCTGCAATTACAAGAGGTGCTCAAAGTAGTTACCATCAGCCTCCAGACACTTCTGATTATGGAGAACTACTGCTTGAGCATAGATAACATCTCTTAAAATGTGTATACATTTTTTTGGCGCCTCCGCTATATACTATATCAATATAAATTGGTACAATTATATACAAAGTTATTTAGTAAAATCTAATACAGGTGCATTAGCTGTGACCCAGAAATTACATTTTTAAGTGGTGGTTCCCTGACCAGCAACATCAGTGTCATTTGGAAACTGGTTAAAATTCAAATTCTGAGGCCCTGCACCAGATCTGAAACAGACTGGGGGAGGAGCCCAGCTATCTGTTTTAATAAGCACTTCAGATGATTCTGACACTGCTAAAGTTTGAGAACCACTTCACTAGAGAAACACTAGCACAATTTTACAAGGGGATATGTATAAGAATTTATTACAGCATTTTTTGAAATACAAAAAAATTAGAAATAATTCAGTTGATCTCCAGAAAGGAAATGGACAAATTGTGGCATATTCATATATATGACAGTTAAAATAAATTAACCTTTATCTACATGGATAACTCTCAGAAGCATATTGAATTGAATGAGAAGAGTAGTTTGATAAATAAATACCATTTTGCACTATTTATATAAATTCTTAAGAACACTGAATATAGTGCATTGTTTACAGATACATTGAGAAGTGATATTATAAGAAATGGATTGGACTTGCAGCTAATTTGTGGTAATGATTGTCTCGGGAAGAAGGAATGGAAATATAGTGGATTAAATTGTATTTATATTTTCTTTCTAAACCAAAAAAGAAGTGTGTAGGGAGGAGAGAAATAAACACACAAAATATTATTAATAGCACTTGTTAATTGGGGTGTGAATACATAAGTGTTTATTACATTATTCTTTGCATTTCTCTACATTTAAAATATTTTTAAGCAGAAATCGAAGATGAGGCCATACTAGCTATACTAAATATCACAATTTACCATGAAGTTGAGGTAATGAAAACATTGTGCTGCTTTTCTTGAAAAATACAGTAGATCAAGGCAAGAGAATGAAAAGAGAGAAAAAATTAAACTTCACTTTTCTTATGTGAATTTTTAAACTATAATTTCATGTATTTTCCCCTTTGTTGTCAGTATATTCAAGAAGTTAAATTATTAGATTTGTCATTTTAAACTTTTCTAATTTTAATTGTCTATACATTCATTTTAAGAATGACTTAAGGCTACAGATGGAAGCTCAACGTATATGCCTCTCTCTGGTTTATTCTACTCATGTGGATCAGGTTCGTGAATACTTGGAAAATGAAAAAGATAAAGCTCTCTGCAGTCTTAAAGAGGAGCTCATTTCTGCTCAAGAGGAGAAAATAAAGGAACTTCAGAAAATACACCAGTTAGAGCTACAAAATATAAAAACACAAGAAGCAGGTAAATGTTTTCTGACAAAATTATAAGTTAGAGCTACACCAGTTAGAGCTACAGAATATAAAAACACAAGAAGCAAGTAAATGTTTTCTGACAAAATTATAAATGCTGTGAAGCAAATACGTATCACTAGAGACCACCATTCTGTCATTCCATCCTTGTCTTAGAACCCATAAAGGAAGGTAACTGTATATCCTAGTCTTAGATTAATTTGTTCATATTATCACTGGACATTCGTTAAGCGCTTGAGAAATCTAAAATCACTGAATCATTTTCCCACAGGAAGTCACAGTCCAGTGGGAAAGCAATATAAAATAAAGTGTCATAAACAACAGGATAATCTCTGTAATGGAAGAATGAATGGAAGGAGAGGGGAGAAAAGTCTAGTATTTTCTAGAAGTATAATTAAGGTGAGGCAGTGGGCAGGAGTAGAGAGGTTGGAATTTTAGGTCTGGCTCCTGAGTTTTAAACACGGGTGTGAGAGTCTGCATCCATTTTGGAGAATTGAGAGTTCAAGGTGTCTGAAAAGGTAGTGGGGGATAAAGCCTAAAAGATTGGAAGGAGCTTGATCAGAAAAAGCTGTATGTACCCCGACTGAAGCATGTTTAAGCTTTATGCTATTTGTGATAAGACATTCTGCAGGATTTGTAATAGTGGGAGTAACTATTTAAAATTTAACTATTTAACATAGTAGGATTTTTATTTTAAGATGACACCATCGGAGCTAATTAGGGGAGGTGAAATTAGTCATGAGAAGACCAGTTAAGCTACTTTGGCAGTAATTCTGATAAACAGTAAGATGTTGAACTCGGTGTCATTAAGGATGGAAAGGAAAGTTCAACAGTTAAAGACGTAGGCTGTAGTCTGGTGTTGATATTAGCAGTAAAAGGGGGAGGAATTGAGAATGAGCCCTAGTTTCTAGCTTGGGTAACTGAATCGAGGGTGACTCCAGTCATGAAGAGGATGAAGAGCAAATTTGTGGGAAAAATAATAAATTCAGTCTGCAACATATTGAGTTAAAAATACCAATTGACTCAGAAAAAGATGTCCAGTAGGCAGTTGAAAGTAGACGTCTGAAACTCAAGAGGGAGGTTTAGGCTCAAGATAAAGATTTGAAAATCAAGTCAGTTGAGGCCAAGGGCAAGAATGAGAT
Source organism: Rhinolophus sinicus (assembly GCF_036562045.2). Taxonomy (NCBI): domain Eukaryota; kingdom Metazoa; phylum Chordata; class Mammalia; order Chiroptera; family Rhinolophidae; genus Rhinolophus; species Rhinolophus sinicus. The sequence goes on from NC_133758.1 coordinate 83,423,844, forward strand.
GGCCTATGAGACTATAGAGTGAGCTGAGAGACTAAGGTGGTACTAGGGGAAGCAACAACATTTAAGAAAACCTCAATGGACTTTAGTAGACATCCTCTGTTCAAGTCATCTCTAGCCTTCTACGCTTGACAGCTCTGCTTGTGGACATAAGGGGGTTCATAAGTTTGTCCCATGGAATTGCTCTGTTGAACAGAGTAGAATGTAAAGAGTGGCTTGAATAAGAATACCATACTTTTTCACTTCAGAAGTTCTTTGGGTTTGATTTTAATAAGATTTTAAGCTGTATTACTTTTACTGGTATCCTCTTCAGGTAGACTCTCTCCACTGTTTTTCAAACGGCAACTTAACTATTGGGTGATGAAGTCAGTGGAGTGAGTAATGAGGAGCATGTTGAAGAGTGGAGCAGAACAGGAAACATTGGAGTGCATGGCATATAGAAAGAGTAAACACTGATTTGTGAAATTTTTGTTTCAGTTTTACGTGGATGTATATGATAGGTTACGATATATGATTTATTTCTTATATTGGGTTACAGTAAAAAAATTGTAAGTCGTGGCTTTATACCATTTTGTAGCATAGAGATTAAAAATCCTATAACTTATCTGAGACGGGACGTTAAGTAGTGGAAACTAACTCTAAAAGAAATAAAGAATTTAAAACTAATCCTATTGTAGGGAAGCTTCCAGTTGACATAGGTTTAATATAATAGTACTTAAGTGAGTAAATTTGAATGTCTTAATGCAATTATCTTTTACTAGGTGATGAAGTGAAGCCTTTACAAATGCTCATTGGAAAACTTTATAAGGCAGTGTGTGAAGAATGTTCTTATTTTACACAGGTAAGATATTAGTTAAAAATAATATTGTGATAAGTTTACATGGTGGCAGATGATTACTAGAGTTAGTGGGGTGATTACATTGTAAGGTATAAAAATGTTGAATCACTATATTGTACACCTGAAACTAATTATAATCAATATAAGATTGTATACCAACGGTACTTAAAATAAAATTTTTAAAAAGTATTTTTAGACAAGTGCTAAATTTTGTTACTACCAATTAGATAAGCAGAATCATCCAACTTGGTTTTCCCTGATATCTTACTACAGTACTGCACTTAGAAAATATTCCTGAATTTTTAAGTTTAAAATGAGCATTTAAGATTCTTTCTGATAATAAGTTTGAAACAAAAGAAATTCAGGTAAATTATCTCAGCAGTAGAACAGACAACAGGTATAGATCATAAAACAGTGGACCAGTAGAACCTCAAACAGGTCTGTTTCCTGTCTCTGCCCACTTTGGTGGTTGAGTAAAAAAAACTAAATACTCTAATTATACTAATTATAATTATACTTGGGAGATGGGGTGAAATAGGATCTCTTACACACAGCTGGTGGGAATGTGCTACCTTGAGAAGCAGATTGGCAAGGTTGAAGATAATGTACACCCCACAACCCAGTTCTTCTAAATAGGCTCACATATGCAAACAGTCAGGTATGTTGCAAGAGAGTCTATATTAGGTTAAAAATTGGAAACAACTCAGATTTCTATCTACAGGGTAATGAATAAATAAATTGTGGTACATTCATTCAATGGAATACCATTTAGCAGTGTTTTGTATGTGTACTAATGTCAATAAATCTCAAAAGAAAAAATATTTAAAAAGCATGCTAGAGTCATCACTTCTGGGAAGAAAGAGAAGCAAATGAAATGGGATACAGGGAGCTTCAAATCTATATGAAATGCTCGATTTTTCAAAAAATACATGGGGATAATATTACAAAATATTTTCAAAGCTAATAAACTACTCTTTTCTGCATATTTGAAGTAGTTCAGAATTTAAAATATATTGCTAGGCTTGATCCTGATCTCTGTCCCAACCTTTTTTTTTTTTTTTTAATTTTATTGGGGAAGAGGAAACAGGACTTTATTGGGGAACAGTGTGTACTTCCAGGCCTTTCTTCCAAGTCAAGTTGTTGTCCTTTCAATCTTAGTTGTGGAGGGTGCCGTTCAGCTTCAAGTTGTTGTCCTTTCAGTCTTAGTTGTGGAGGGCGCAGCTCAGCTCCAGGTCCAGTTGCCATTGCTAATTGCAGGGGGCGCTGCCCACCATCCCTTGCGGGAGTCGAGGAATCGAACTGGCAACTTTGTGGTTGAGAGGACGTGCTCCAACCACCTGAGCCATCCGGGAGGCAGCTCAGCTCAAGGTGCCGTGTTCAATCTTAGTTGCCGGGGGCGGAGCCCACTGTCCCTTGCGGGACTCGAGGAATTGAACTGGCCACCTTGTGGTTGAGAGCCCACTGGCCCATGTGGGAATCGAACCGGCAGCCTTCGGAGTTAGGAGCATGGAGCTCTAACCACCTGAGCCACCGGGCCGGCCCCCAGCCTTTTTATTTGTAAATTGAAGGGAAAGAAGGGTAGTGTAGTTGGGACAGGTAAAGCTGCATTATTGATTCTAATTACCTATAAAATAGTTCAAAAACCAATACTGGCAAAAAAAAAAAAGTCAGAAATAAACACACTGAAGGCCTTTATTCTTATTCAGCTACTCTTCATCCTCCACCTCCATCTCTGCCTAAGGGTTCAGACATTGTCCTTTCATGTCCATTGTTTATCAAAGAGTAAATATGGAAAGAGGGCCCAAGTCACAACGGTTCATCTATAAGTTGACTTATATTTTCTTTTCTTCCACTAATGTCTTTACCTAACCCCTAATTTTAATTTGAAATATGAATCAGCTTTTTGTAATGAAGGGGCCCTCGAGACCTCGTCATGAAACCTGGTTTCATCACTAATCATTGATGTTGCTGTGGACTCATTACTTCATCTTTGTGAATCCTTTTCTTCATCTGTAAACCGGGGATCATTCAGGTTTCTGCCAACTCTAATATAAAATTCCAACTTAAAAACTATGCTGGAAATTTAATAAACTCAGTTGTTAATTGACAGTATACAAGTAGTTTAACTTTTAAGCGAATCTCAAGAAATAGCAATAAACAACTTGGCTTTTAAGTCTAGAAGTTGTTTATTATTTCAAGTTGTGTGAGGGGCATGTGTTTAGAGGGCTTATCAAATGATGATGGGGCATGTGTTGTTTTTAAATGATAGAATTGTCTTTTGCTCAGGATAAAAAAAAAACCACAGAGTAATGTGTCAAATATTTTTAATTTTGTGTGTGTATACACCACAGAGAAACTACTCTTATATGTTATAGAAAAGTGTATGAGGGTGCTCCCATACTTGATATGTTACAATATTTATAGAATTTATAAACTTCTTTCTAGTTATCATTTTTGAACTTTCATCCTTGTCTTCTAGTGTTTTTTCCAAAGGGTAGTTGACATTATAGAGATAACATCAGAATAGGATCCAAGCTAGAAGTGGTAAAGTACAAGATATATCATTATTAGAAAGAAGCAGAGAACTAGGAGAGTAATGTCAGAAGCATGGTGGTGTGAGAGGTTTCCCCTGGTCTCTCCCCTGGAACTTAAAACAAGTTGAACAGCTATAATTCAACAGAGGATTCCCTACTCAACACACAAACACATCTGAGAGAGCTGCACATTGAAACATCTGAAGGTGGGCGAATCTGAGTGAACAGGGGAGGAGGGAAGGGAGAAGAGCACAGACAAATGCTATGGATGCAGCTGCAAGAGCTCACTGTGGGTCTCAGGAGAGGGGAGGAATCAGGTTGCAGCATGCACTCTCTGCAGCCCGGAGGAAAAGAGGTAGAATGAGCATTCCTGCCTGAGTGGTGAGCACATATTGTGGCTGAACCCAGTGACCAGGGCAGATGGAGCACAGAGGTGTGGCAGTTATATTCTAGCAGCCGCCATTGTCAGGCAGAAAACAAAGCCATGGAGCCTGGCCACGTCCTCTTACCCTCCCCAAGCTCACCAACCCTCACTCTTCCGGAGCTAGCAACAGGCCCCAGAAGAAGCTGTAAGCAGTGAGTGTTGTGTTTCAGAGCACACTATGTGCAGCCCTGAGAACCAGAGGGAGGAGCATTCCTCCCTGAGCAGCAGATGCATGCTGTGGCTAATCCCAGTGACAGGTGGAAATACAGAGGTGATACAGCTGAGGTCTGGCAGTCACCGTTAATGGGAGGAGACCAAAGCCACAAATGCACAAGCAGGCCTCTTCCCCGCTCACCCCGCCCCTACTCATGTCGGCTGATCCCAGCAGGGGCACCTGGAACACCTCGGGCAGGGCAGCACTGGGATTTCACAGGCTCAGAACCTGATTACCCATCACATTCCCCCATGGGGGTGGTGCCCTGAAACCAAGGAGACCTGGTCACAGAGGAGATGCCCACTTGCCCAAGGAATACAGGCCATTTTCCACCACCCAGCAGAGATCTAAGAAAGCAGTGCAAGAGAAAATAAAAAACTTGGTGCTTCAGTGCCACCTACTGGGGTAAAAGATCTCTTCTTACAAACCTGCTGAGTAGGGAAGTGTCACTCTTTAAAAACAAGCAGATTTCATTCCTATAAATGCCTAGGCAGAGAAATAATCCACCAAATACTATGAATAACCAAGGTAACAAGGCAGTTCAGGAAGAAAGTGAAAAATCTCCAGAAAATAAACAAGTGCATGAAAATGACAGTGTGATTTAAATGACAGAGATTTCAAGATTACAGTTCTGAAAAAAAAAAAACAGCGAGATACAGGAAAACTCAGATAGGCAGTTTAATGAACTCAGAAATAAAATCAATGAACAAAAGAAGTGCTTTACCAAAGAGATCGCAACTTTCTGGAGCTAAGAATTCAGTGAAAGAGATGCTAAACTAATAAGCTTAGGAAACAGAGCTGACCAGATGGAGGAAGGAATTAGTAATATAAGATAGAAATCTAGATGGAAAAAGAGAGTAAAAAACGAAAATGAAAGAACTCTATGGGAACTATCTGACTCCATTAGAAAAGCAATATGAGAATAGTGGGTATACCAGCAGGAGAAGAGAGGGAGAAGGAAACTTCAGAAAAATGAAAAAAGCAATTCCTTTTGCAATTGCAACAAAGAATAAAATATCTAGGTATAAACTTTAAAAATGATGTGAAGGACCTATACACTGCAAACTGTAAGATGTTATTAAAAGAAATTGAAGAGGCACAAAGAAATGGAAAGATATTCCATGTTCATGGATTGGAAAAATAAATGTAGTTAAAATGGCCATATTACCCAAAGCAATATACAGATTTAATGCAATTCCCATCAAAACCCCAATGTCATTTTATAAAAAATAGAACATAAAATCTTCAGATTTGTGTGGAAAAAACCCCAAATAGTCAATGCAATCCTGAGAAAAAAGAACAAGGCCAGAGATATCACATTCCTTGACTTCAATTTATACTACAGAGTGACAATAAAACAGCATTGTATCAGCAGAAAACCGGACACACAGCCTAATGGAATAAAATTGAGAACCCAGAAATAAACCGAAATATATATGGGCAGATAATTTTTGACAAAGCTTGAGCCAAAAACATAACAATGGAGAAAAGACAGCCTCTTCATTAAATGGTGCTAGGAAAATTGGAAAGCCATGTGCAAAAGAATGAAACTAACTGCTATCTGTCACCATGTATCAAAATTAACTCCAAATGATCAAAGACCTAAGCATAAGACCAGAAATGATAAACTGCATAAAAGAAAGTATAGGTACTAAACTTATGGACCCTGGATTCAGAGAGGATTTTATGAATTTGACCTCAAAGGCAAGGGAAGTAAAAGCAGAAGAAACGAATGGGCCTGTATTGACCTAGAAAGCTTCTGCACAGCAAGAGAAACCATCACAAAACAAAGAGACAACCAGCCAAAAGGGAGAAGATATGTGCAAACAACACCTCCGATAAAGGACTAATAATATCCAAAATATGTAGAACTCATATAACTCAACAAAAAACAAACAATCCAAATAAAAAATGGGCAGAGGACTTGAACAAACACTTCTCCCAAGAAAACACACAAATGACCAAAAGGTATATGAAAAGATGCTCAACTTTACTAGCTATTAGGGAAAAGCAAATCAAAACCACAGTGAGATACCACTTCACATCTGTTAGAATGTCTACTGTTAACAAGACAAATAATAACATGTTGGCGATCTTGTGGAGAAAACGGAACCTTCATACACTGCTGGTGGGAACGAAAATTGGTATAGCCACTGTGGAACACAATATGAAGATTTTTCAAAAAATTAAGAATAGAATTACCATATTAACATAGCAATTCCTCTTTTGGGTATCTACCTTCAAAAATTGAAAACATTTATTCATAAAGATACATCTATCGCTAGATATGAGTATGTTCAATGCAGTATTATTCATAGTGGCCAAGATACGGAAACAACCAAAATGTTCTTTGATAGATGATTGGATAAAGAAGATGTGGTATATATACACAATGGAATATTACTCAGCCATAGAAAAAATGAAATATTTCCATTTGCAACTTTGCGACAACATGGTTAGATCTTGAGAAGATCATGCTAAGTGAAATAAGTCAGATGGAAAATGTCAAGAACCATATGGTTTCACTCATATGAGAGAAAAATTAAAAAGCAACAAATGAACAAACAAGGCAAATAAACAAAAACTCAGATACAGACAACAGTATGGTGGTTAAAGGGAAAGGTGGTAGAAGGGAGATAGAAAAGGTTAAGAGGGGACAAATATGGTGACGGAAAGAGATTTGACTTTGAACACAATGCAATATACAGGTGATGTATTATAGAATTGTACACTTGAAACCTATATAATTTTAGTAACCAATGTCACCTCAATAAATAAACTTTAAAAATAAAGAATCAGAAAAAATTATAGCTTTGTGTAGTGAAGATTATCAGTATTTTCCTAATGTAGGAAGAATTTCATGTCCCGTATAGAGAGAGAAAGGTTTAGAGTTGATTATTTCTTTTGCAGATTAATTTGGTGTGTGAAAGAGTGTTTTCTTACTGATTTTTCTGTGCCATTTTGACTGTCTTTTGCATATAGGAGAATAATGTTTAATGATCTTTAGAGGAATAAATCAAAATTTTAATTTTATAAAATGCCTCATTTTGTTAACAGACTTTTTGCAGTGTCCCTGGTGAACATTATACTCCAGCTTTAAAATGTGAAATAAATGCAGAAGAGCAAGTGACTTCTGATGTGCATACTTCTGAAAATCAAAAACCAGAATTGCAAGATTACAGATACGAAGTTCAAGGTAATAATAGTTTACTACATTATTAAACAGTATTAATTTTCTTAATTGATGATAAACTTTTACATTTAATCATGATTTAATCATGGGTTTATCTTAATATCTTGTCTTCATTTCTGATTCATGAGATCTTATGTTTAATACACATTCTTATTTTATAATGCAATAATTGTGATTTAAAGAGAACTGGAGCTGTCTGCAAGTTTCCTTGTCTCGTTTCCTACTCTTCCTCTATTCCCATCTTTTCTTGATTGTAATTCTTTCCTTAATTTTATACCATAGATCCAAACCTTTAAAAGATACCGTATTTATTGAACAAATTTATTTTAATGTTTTTTGGTGTGTTTTTTTTAAAGAATAAGAAGACATAAAATTACCTTTCTTAATAGGAATCCTGTATTACTGTATTTTGCTGCGTATAATGCACACTATTTTTGCCCAAATTGTGAGGGAAAAATAAGGATGCACATTATACATGGGTAGTACTAATTCCGTATTTATTAAATGTATTTTATTCCTTGTATTTATGCTTATGAGTTAAAAATGTAACTCTTAGAAATCAATAATGGTATCCATATACAAAATAATACCCTGGAATACGATAATCGATAATCGGTTTTGTGGAACTTACAATGAATTTGCAACAACAAAGACTTCTTGGCCTTCTATGATGCTAAGTATAGTAAATTTGTTACCGGTACATAAAATTTCTTGTACCTTGTATTTGTTCTTGTGTTTTGTAATTATTTGTTACATAAAATTTCTTGGCCATAATGTGTTAAAAACTAAATGCTAAAATTCCTTTATAATACAAAAAATAAGTACCTAAATGTAAACAAATAAAATTTTGCATTGAAAAATTAAAATGAAAGTTTTTTATTTCCTGTAAGTTTGGGCCAAAAATGTGGGTCCGTATTATACACAGCAAAATACGGTAGTTTATTTCTATAGTTTGCAGCCTCAGTTAATTTTTTTGGTGTGGCTTCACAGACAACATTCTATTCCTTTGTTCATTTGAACAAAATGTGTACAGATTAATGTACACATTAATGTATTTTAATATGAAATTATCAAGTTATCTTAATAGGTGTTTCACATTAATGAAATTTTAGTTTTTGTTTATTAAATATTTGAGGTTTACTGCTAGCAGACAATTTTCTAAAGTTATTAATAGATGACTAATACTTATTGAAAGAAGCAGACTTTTACTGTGGAGTGAAATTATAATTGTTTATCATCTAGAATGTCAAGAAAATATGCAAACTCTTCTCAACAAAGTAACAGAAGAATACAACAAACTTTTGGTACTTCGGACACGATTAAGTAAGGTATGTGAAATGCAAAATGGATCATGTTTGCATTTATTGTATTGCATGTTGTTTTATAAGCTTCTTCATCAACCAAAAATTTCTTGAGTAAGGGAACATGAAAAAGAAGATTAGGCAAAAGTGACATACATTTATAGTATCAGTGAATTGAAGGAATTGCTGCAATTTCAATACTATTTACACCTTTAGAGAGGTTTTGAAATCACGATAAAATACCGGTGGTGCCAAAAAATGTATACAAGTGGATGCTTTGGTCAGCATTGCTCAAGCAGTAGTTCGCCATAATCAGAAGTGTCTGGACGCAAATGGTAACCACTCTTGAGTACCTCTTGTAATTGCAGAAGTCAAATGTGACTTGTATTCATCTTTGTTATCAGTATATATTAAGTATTACAATTTTAATGCAGTTTTTCTTTCTTAAAATGTGTATTCTTTTTTTGGGGGGGCACCCTCTCTATATATAAAACGTCAAATTGTAAACTTTGTGCAAGTGTTGCATTGAATTTTATGTAGAACTCTTTAAAGCAGTGGGTTTCTTTCATAGAAAAATAGTGAATCGTTTAGAACATAGCTAATGTTTTTCACAGAGTGTTACATTTGTCAGATTTCTTTCCAAATAGTTTTTCTAGGGTTCTGGTAGGCAGGTCAGCTGTCTCCTGAGCTGTGGCTCCCTTCATGTGTGCTTTAGGCTGTTTTCTCTGTCTTGATTAATCAACACTCTCTTGCCTCTTTTCTGTTTTCCAGAAATTGTTTGAAATCTCTCTTAGTTTCTTCTCTTATTTTCTTGTTTATTATGGATTCATACCGTTTAAAGATTCCTCACTGTCATTTTAATTGAAGGGATGTAAGAGATATACATACATGAGCTTAGTACATAAGCTTAGCTCATAAAATAAATGAAGACGACCCAGTGAAACTTGGAAAAGTGAAACCTGGAAAAGTGAAACCTGGGGAAAACATACCTCTTTCAAAGCGGGCAGAAGCTGCTCAGCTTCACCCTATTGCCATATGTAGGAATGGGGGCCTAGTGTTGCTAATTTTGTTTGATTTATCAATTTTATGTATAGTCTTTTGCTTTTTAAAATGTTGGGAAGTAAAAGGTTATTATTTCAGAAGAAACAATTAAAAAAGAAACAAGAAAAACTGTTTTGTCCCCAAAAGAACACTTCTGTGGCCTAGATTTAAAGTTGTATCTCCACTTTGCAATCTTAGGTGCAAACACATGCTCAATGTTTGTTGAACATTTTTCTTTTTAATTCTATAGTTTTTTGACTTTGTTGCATTTGCTGCTGTCATAGAATATTTTCTTCCCTTAGTTTCTGCGACTTCAATTCTGTGGCTTTTTAAGCCTTCATTGGGGATTCCACCCCCCCACCCCACCCCCCCGTTAATAGTCACCCAGGATATGTGCTTGATCCTCTTATGCTGTGCGCTGCTCCCATACACTTTCATGGCTTCCATGTCTCCATGTCTCGGTCAGCTCTTACTCCTGAACTGCAGAATCCTACATCTAATTGAATATCCCTATACTTAAATATCTTAATGAACATATTGAAATTTTAATTTATTTATTTTTTTCCCCAAAGCCAGTTTCTTCTCTCTTCTCAGTTTTGAAAAATTATATATTCAACCAGAAACTTGGGGATCATCCTTGACAGTTTTCTCCCCTAACCTGTGATCTTCCTTCCACCATACTGCAATATAATCTGAAGGGTGTATAAAAGAAGTGAAAGATACATATTTTGTTCTCATTCAGTTATCCAGCCAGTAATTTTTATTTGCTATTTATATGCCAGGTGGTTCTGTGCATTGGGAATAGAGCATAGTATGCAATGTAAATAAACTCAGTAGATTGAAGGAATTTGTAAATTGATGGGCTTTATAAACTAATTTAAGGAATATGATGGACATATATAAGTGTTATCCAAGGCAACATTTAATTAAATATTGAAAAGAGAAGTACTTTTGAAGTTAAGCAAACGTAGATACATGTAGGTGCAAATAATTAAGGAAGATTTCTTGGAAAAGGGGGGATTTGAATTGGACCATGAAAGATGTGTAGGCTTAAATAAGGTAGGGGAGGGAGGATAGCATTCCAGGTGGGAGAAATAATACGATCAATCGAAGTCTTACAAATGTAGGTGTGATATATTTGGGACATACTGCTGAGAGAGCAGTGGACTCGAAAATTAGAGAGGCTAGACTGTACCAAACTTTGAATGATAGGCTGGACTTTTATTGTGTAGACATTGAAAGCTTGAAAATTTGTGATTATGGGCAGACATCAGGAAGTTGAACTTTTAGGGAGATGAATATGGTGGCAATGGGAAGTAGGAAATAATGGACCATTCGTAAGATATTTTAAGGAAGAACCTAAAGAATTTGATAGTTGATGTGGAAGAAAAAGGAGAGAAACAGGGCCAAGATGACTCATTTTTTTCATTCCCTGTATCAATGTAACTTACCTTAGAGGTCTGTATAATGGGGCGCAGAGTATGGGTGGGTTGAAGGTCCCTAGGACCATCTCCTGGTTCAGTGATTCGCTGGAAGGACCAGTAGGATTCAATATACAGTTGTACTCAAGGCTAAGATTTATTACAGGAAAAGAATACAAAGCAAATCAGTCTTGAAAAGGTATGAAAAGGCACATGGGGCAAAGTTTGGAAGGAAGCAGGCACAAACTTCTAAAATTCTCTCCTAGTGGAGTCATAGCACACACTTAATTTCTATAACAGTAAGTAAGTTGTGAGAGTATGTGCTGTGTTGTCTATTAAGGAGGACAAGGATTCCATGGATTTTTTTAATCAGGTATTAATTAGTCAGGTAGGCATCCTCTGCCTAGCACATTACCAAAACCCAGACTTCCCAGAAGGAAAGCATGTGTGGAGCGTAAACCATATTGTTGGCATAGTCCAGGCATTAGGCGCTCTTATGATTTAGGGAAAGTTTTAGTGTAGTGGACTGTTTACCAGCCAAGGTCCCGGGTGCCAGCAAAGGGCCAAACTTGCATGCAGCCTTTCTTGGTTGGGATCTGTCAGCAGTGAATTACATCACTGACCTGTTAGCCTCATCTTCTAATTCTCCTCATTTTCGCCATACTGAAATACTTAGTCTTTCACATCTTTGGGCTTTTTTGCCTGCTCTTCTTTCTGCCCAACTGCCCATCCCCCTCCAATCTGCTTGGTGTGTTCCCACTTGTTCTTCCAGTTGGTTCAAATGTTACTTCTTTGTGTCGTCATCTTTACCTGTCTTCCTAGACGTAGACATTTCTTCCTCCATTGTCTTAGCACCTGTAAAAGCCATTGCCTATTTTTTGTTTTCTTTTTTAAGCCTTTGTGTATTGCACTTAACTTTTTCCATTATTTTTTAAATAATTGTCTTATTTTTCAATTACAGTTGAATGCAATATTATGTTAGTTTCAGGTGTACAACGTCGTGATTTAGACATTTATGTAACGTACAAAGTGATCACCCCGATAAATCTGGCACCATACATAGTTATTACAATATTTTTAACTATATTTCCTATGCTGTACTTTACATCCCTGTGACTATTTTGTAACTACCAATTTGTACTTTTTAATCCCTTCCCCTTTTTCATCCATCCCCCCAACTCCCCTCCCTTCTGGTGACCATCTGTTTGTTCTCTGTATCTGTGAGTTTGCTTCTATTTTGTTTGTTTGTGTTATTGTTTAGGTTCCACATGTAAGTGAAATCATGTAGTATTTTTCTTTCTATGTCTGACTTATTTCACTTAGCATAATACTCTCAAGGTCCATCCATGTTGTTGCAGATGGCGAGATTTCATTTTTTTATGGCTGAGTAATATTCCATTGTATATATGTACCACTTCTTCTTTATCCATTCATCTATTGATGGACATTTAGATTGCTTCCATATCTTGGCTATTGTAAATAATGCTCAGTGAACATATAGATGCATATGTCTTTTCCAAAGTGTTTTTGTATTTCTTTGGGTAAATACCCAGAAGTGGGATTTTGTGTCCTTCTTGGTCTCTTGGTATAGACTTTATTTTAAAGTCTATTTTGTTTTTCCATTTTCATGAAATACCTTTTTCCACCCCTTTACTTTTGGTCTGTATGTTTCTTTCGATGTGATGTGAGTCTCTTGTAAGACAGCATATGTTTTCTTACTCATTTAGCCATCCTATGTCTTTTGATTGGAAGATTTAATCCATTTACATTTAAAGTCATTGTTGATAGATATGTAGTTATTGCTATTTTATTATTCATATTTTTGAATTTTTTTCCTTCTTAACACGTTGCGTACGGATCACGAGAATCTTCATGAGGGATTTAAACCCCGCCGTATGCAACGTGTTAAAGAAGCTCCTTTAACATTTCTTGTAATAATGGTTTGGTGGTGATGAACTCCTTTTGCTTTTTCTTGTCTGGGACCTTTTTCAATTATCTAAATACTTCATTTACCCTCCTGTCTTTCTTCCTTGTTCCCATAGTTCCTTGTACAAATGTACATTTGTATCACATTATTTTTCATGTTATTATAATCATTTGTTTGCTTTTCTGCCTCTTCCACTAGATTGTAAGTGCTTCAGAATCAGGGAGACTTCTCTTTAATTTCTCTTCCTAGCACAGTGCTTTGTTTAGCACATGGTAAAGGCTTAATAAATGTTTGCTGAATTAATTAAGTGAAGATACAGAAAGGTTGAGGTGGAAACTAAAAAATTTTCCAGATGCGCTTTGTTTTCTATGGAAAGTATGAAAATGTATTCAGGGGGTAGGAGTGGGATAGAGGACTTGGTAAGAGTAGTAACCAGGTGAAATAGCCTTCATGGGCTTTTCTCCTGTTGCATACTTGCTTCTACAGTATCCTTTGTTCATCTATCCTAGCAAGTCCAGTCTCTTTCCTCTTTTAAAGTGCTAGGTAGTCTAGATGAATCTTATCTACGTAGTGTATTTTCCCCATTCTTTTCCAAATTAAACCCCTCTAATTAAGATCATTGTCTTCACTAATTAGAGCATAGGTCATTCTTTCACCAGTGCTCATTCTTCCTTGTTGACTTTCCTAGTCATTGCCCAAAATGATTGAGGCCCATATCAAATTGACTTCTTCTGTATTTACTCACATTGGTTTTTCTTCTCTGTCATTGCCCGTATGGTCATCCTTTATAGTTTAGCACTTCTCTAATTGTTTTATTTCCCCAACTAGTTGATAAAGTCTGTGAGGGCAGATATACCATATTTTTACTGATTTTGTATTCTTACTCTCTCATCACAATACTGGCCATATAGTAGATAATGATTAAATATTTGATGAATGACTAAATTAATACATCTGACACATTGCTGCCTAGTTTTAATAGTTAAGGAAAGAAGCTGACATTTATTTGTTTTCATTATTTTCCTTCCTTTTGTGTAAAGAGCAGCATACCATTTGTCAATTACCACGCTGCACATAGGTAATATCCAGAGATGAAAAACAGTTATATTATCAACCATTGACAATAGAAAATTTACTGTGTATGAGTTGAAATTTCAAAGATCAAGTCATATAAATATTGTGAGTTTTATACCAAAATTCTGTGCAGATCCTATTTTTGTAGTACAATGAACTTTCTGGGTATGAAAAAACATTATTTTTAATTAACATAATTTCAAAACTATGAAGTTTTGGGAATGGGGTGTGCATCACTGTCAAAAGAGAACATAAATAACTTACAACGGAAAATGTTTGTGTCAGAGTATCACAATTTTAGATGATTTTGGAAAAAATCATTTTAAATGTTAAATTGCTTTAATATGGTTTCTGGATAATGGGTGATATATTTATGTCACTGCTTTTCATTTGTTATTTTCAATAGATTCCAGGACAGCAGACAGATGTGAAACTTGAATGTGCAGAAGAAAACCTACCAAAAGAGGAAACAGAGTTTTTATCAACCCATTCTCAGATAACCAATTTGCAAGACATTGGTAAATTTTAATTATATAACACAATTGTGGTATTTTATGTCAACATTCAGTAATTTAACTTTTTACTTTAAAATTTGGGATAACCTAGTAACCTTGGTTATTTCACTGTAACCTCTCTTGTCTCAGTTTTCTCACCCTCAAAATGAAAGGTTTGGACTCATTTCTTTTTTCCCTTCTCAACTTCTTATATTCTATGATTCTAAATTGTTTTTGGTTTAAAGACATAAAGATGGTAGACTTAGCGGTACTATAGTAAAAAAGATAGACATGATCTTGAATTGTACTTTATGTAATTTATGTTTCCTCGTTTTCATCAATGAAAATGAGTTTAAATCAAAACCTGAGTTATTACTACTAAGAAGCATTATTTTTTCAAAGAAGATGAATATTCTCTGCACACACAAAAAAATGATTGTGATTTTTCACTAGGAAATTTGTATTGAATATGTATTTTCTTCTGTTTGTGTACATTAGATGTCATTCATAAAAGCAAGTTATCTACTCTGCAAGATACTGAAAAAATTAAACAACTTGAAGGACAAGTCCAAGAATTAGAAAACCTCATATCCTCTTTGCAGCAACAATTGAAAGAAACAGAAGAAAACTATGGGGCAGAAATCCACTGTTTGCAGAAAAGGCTTCAAGCTATGAGTGAGTCTACAGTTCAGCCCAGGTATCCATCTATGTATAATTTCATTCAGTAGTATTTGTAGCTTAGTAAGGATTATAATATGGTTGTTTTAAGAAAAAATGTAACTGAAGCAAAGTTGTTTAAAAGAGATAGAATGTAACATTATCAAGAAATAAGAACAGGAGGTAATTCTTTATCTTGAAATGTGTGAACTAAATGTTGGTATAAACCAAAGACATTTTCTGATAGGAATTTTACTTAAACCTGTATTTTATAAAGACGTTGGTTGTTATTAACCTGCTGGATTAAGTGAGGCAGTGTGCATGTGTTCGGTGTTTATTGTATGCCTGGTCTTTACTACTTTGATATGAGGAATACATGAAGACTACAAGCTACGATCATTCCAGTCATGGCTGAATTTCCTCCACCTGGTTGTATAATGCTCAGATTCACTGTGTCCAAAATAGAATTTTGGATCTCCCCTCAAAGTTTTCTCCCTCTGCAGCCATCTCAATCTGTGGTGACTCCTCTTTCTCTAAGACCTCACTTCCAATCTATCAATAAATCCTGTTATCTCTACCTACAAAATATATCTGAAGTGGACCAGCTCTCACCATCATGCCTCACCTGGATTATTGAAGCATCTCCCTGCTTCTACCCTAAATCTTCCCCAGAGTCTGTGCTCAACCGCGTTCCAGAGCTTTGCTTTTAAAATTTAAGACAGAGCATATCATTTCAATGCTCTTGTGTCCTCTCACTGTCTTACCAGTCCTATATGGTGGGTCCCTGTTATCTCTCTGACTTTATTTCCTGTTGACTTGCCTGTCACTGTTCTCAAGCCAGTCTCTAGGATCCTCACACCATCAGTGTGTTCCTGCTTTAGGGACTTCTCATTGTTGTTCCTCTGATTAGTGGACGTTTGCTACTGTCAAAACATTCGTGGAGACATTTGGTCCATGCCAGAAGGTCCTTGATATTTAAATCTCGCTCTTCTGCAAGATGCAAACCCTGACCCATCTGCGTAATTCCACGTGCCACTACCAGCTAGGCTACTGAAGCAAGAAGGGTTATTACAGTACAGCCGCACACAACTATTGGACCAATAAAACGTGATAGTATTTTTTTATACATTAATCCTGTAAACCAAAAGTATAAACAAACATTATGGGCTATTTGAATCCAGGGACCTTTTCCAAACATGGGTGTTTCTGACAGGACCAAATACCAAGGACCATTTGGCATGGACCAGAGATGCTCATGGGTGCTCTTGGTAGGAACACATTTCAAGGACCTGTTGACAGATCAAATGTCTCAGTGGTCGTTTTGGGCAGGAGCAAATGTCCTGCAAGGATTCCTTTTACCTAGAATGATCTTTCTCTAGATATTTTCATGCCCATCGCACTTAACCTCCTTTGGGTCTTTACTCAGAGGGCTGTTCTGATCACCCTCTGTATATTAAAATCACCCCTTAGAACTCTGTGTCCTAATCTTCTGTTTTGGTTTTTCCATGTTACTTAATATTACCTATTTTATATATAAAATAAAAATTATGCATGTATATATGTATGTATGTATATATATATTTATGTATTTGTTATATATATGTATTTGGAGGATAGTTTATTTGTTTTGTTTGTTGTCTCCTGTGAAGGACTTTATAAGGTTGGGGATTTTTGTCTGTTTAAATCACTGCTATATCCCAAACCCTGTAATAATTGCCCATGACAGTAGGTATTTGGTAAATATTTGTTAAGTGAATGAACAGTTTATAATTTAGTTGGGAAGTATGCTATAGCTGTTAACTAGCTCTATTAAATCCTCAGATTTTATCTAACTCTGGTTGGCTCTGCTATTCTAGGACTGATGTCTCCATAGGCACTAACCTCAAGACAATTTTTTTTTTTTTGGAGACAAAATACTGAATGTCCACAGTGTTTTGCAAGTGGTCTTTCTCCTTCTTTTATTCAGGCTCAGTTTGTAGGCTTTGGAATTGTTCCCCCAGCACTGGCACAGCCTTATAATGCTTCCATTTTATTTGCAATCAGTGGTTCACAAACTTGACCATGCATCAGAAAAACTGGAGGTTTTTGAAATTTCGTATTATTTTTTTACTTCTTAAAATTACAGACTCAATAGCTTTGAGATGAAATCTGGACACTTATATTTGTAACAAGATAATTCTGATGCAGGCAGTTCGTGGTTTGGCACTTGGAAACCACGGCTTTAGGTTTTCTGATGTGAGAGAAAGTAGGTAGATAGCAAGAACTCTTTAATAACCAGCTACTGTATTTCAAGTACCATCCTTTAATTAGTGATGGTTTCTCTCCAAAGCATGAAGAAAAGGAAGTTTTCTGGAAATGTAGACTTAACTTTGCTGTTTCTACATTTGGCCATTTGTCAGCTCACCACCCTCTCTCAGAGCTTCTGTAATACTCACTGGGTATATACTGAGGATACCTTTCAAATAAACCATTAGTTTTATTTCCCCCAGCTCCTGCCCCCAAAAAGAGTTTTACTGACCCCCATGCTCAGTCCTACTTACAGTAACGAGTCAAAGTTATTTCTTGTAAATGTTATCACATATTTGGACACAGCTGTAACACTTTTTGAATAAAGAATATACTATTCTCCTCAGGTAGACTTGAACTAGTTTAAGAAAAATGATTGAGTCATTCATTTAACAAATATTTGGTTATATCATACTAGAAGCCTCTTAGGGATATAGTATGGGATTGGTTTGACCATGGGCTTAAGAGACAGACAGACCTGCATTTGACTCCTGATTTAACCTTTTACTGGCTTTATGTTTGGGGCAGATAATTTAAGCATCTCTATAATAATAATAACTACCCTTAAGATTGTGAGGGAAAACTTGGAAGAAGATTTAGATGTATATAAAATGGCCCTTTCCCTCAAGGGACATCAGTCTAATCATTGAAACAATAATTACGGGCCAGCCCGGTGGCTCAGGTGGTTGGAGCACCATGCTGCTAACACCAAGGTCATTGGATCGATTCCCACATGGGCCAGTGAGCTGCACCCTCTACAGCTAAGAGCTAAGATTGTGAACAATGGCTCTCCCTGGATGCTGGGCTGCTGTGAGCAGCCAGAGGTCGGTGTGAGCTGCCGTGGGCTGCTGCAGGCTGCTGTAGGCTGCTGTGCTTCCATGTCCTGCCTTAAGTGGCTAGCAGCCAGCAAGAGCTCCTGTGAGCTGACCGGCGACCAACTGCCTCATCTGGGGCAGGGTGGGGGTGGGGGAGCGCAAGTCTCATAATACCAGCATGGGCCAGGTGTCCTATACAACTAGACTGAGAAACAACGGCTTGAACTAGAGTGGAGAGGGAGGCGGAAGAAGGGGGGAAAGTGTTCACAAAATAATTTTTAACAGTAGTGATTAGGCAATATAACATAGTGTGGTACAACCAGAGTGCTGGAATTTAAACTGATCTGTGTGGTATTTTTCACTGCCCATCACTGTACATTTCTGTAATGTTAGAGTGGCTAAAGGGGAAAAGAAAATGAAGGAAAGAATATGAGACACTGGGATGGAAGAAATGTTGGGAGCAAAGCAGAGGGAAAAATCAAAAGATGACCCTGTGTTGTTTGAGCTTAGAGAATATGGAGAATAATGTTGCATTAATATAAATAGAGAAATCAGGCTGGTAGAGAGTAGGACTTTAATTGTAAAGGGGAGCAGTGAATTTGGTTTTAGACAGACAGTTTTTGAATTTGAGATAAATACTTCAAATTCTATAAAACTACAAAATGAAGTCATTGTGACTAAGTAGCGCTTTTTTGGAGTTTGGGTCTTAATGGCTGGATAAATAATCAGGAGGGTTTTCTAGGCCATGACAATAAGAATCAAGACAGGAAGCTAAGGATCAGAGTAGTGTATGTAAGAGGCAATATGGAAACAGAGACTAAATGTTGAGAAAGATTAAAAAAACTGGAAAGGGCAGAAGAGAAAGTCAGGGGAAACAAGTTTTTACATTCACTTAACAAGAACATAGAACATGAATATAGAGCATGAATAAACAGTTCACAGCAGAAGAAACTTACGTAGCCAATAGCATTTGAAGGGACGTGTAATCTTAAAAATACCAACGTGCTCCGACAAAGTTTTAAGACTGTTAAAACTAGGTGCTGCTGAAGTTTTGAGAAAATACTTAAGTGATACTATTATTGGAATAAATTCAGTGCAACTTTTTGGAATGTGGCATTATATTAAAATTTTAAATATTAAGCCTGACAATTATAAGATTTTATCACATAGAAACATCCAAATAATGTGTGCAAAGATATATTTATGAGAATCTATATTCCAGCATTTGTAATAGGGAACATTTGGAGACAACCAAATGTCTTATCAGTGGGGGGTTAGTTATATAGGTAACGTAATGGGATGGTGACAACTTGTATCTGGCCAATTTGAAGCAGAATGAGAGAAGACAGTATGAAAAAGGGTGGGCAAGAGGAGGATGGAATGAAGAAGGCAGCATGGATGCACGTGAAACAGGGAATGAGAAATTATGTTAGCTATAACAGAAAATTATAATTCCCCTTTAATTTTTTTCCTGTAGTTCCTAAATAATAATCTTGCCTTATTCTATGACCCAAGTTAAGCATGTTAAGAATTTTTTTACAAAATAATGTATGCTTGTAAAACAATACAGAATAAAGACATGAATACCAAAAGATACATAGATTAAAAACAAACAAAAATCTAGAAGTGATTATGTGTACTGCCACTGCTCCACAGTTCTACTTGGAGATAATCATTGTTACTTTTTGTGTGTATTCTTCCAGACTTTGTGAGTGTGTGTGTGTGTGTGTGTGGGTGTGTAAACAATTTTTAATAAAAATGAGATTTTACAAACTTTTTTAAAAAATATAGATAACTTTTAAAAATGTACCTGTAAATAACTCCGTCATGCATTTGTAATAGACTTCATAAAACAGTGTTAAATTCAATGATGATCTCTTAAAATACTCCATCATTCGATTGTGTTACTTTTAACTGGGAAAATTACCAAAAAATATGATTTAAGTTACAATATCTATAAATTTTGACATACCATTTTTGTTTCCCTGCCCCAGTATGCATTTATGCATACTTTAAATTTGGACTAACAGTCAGTAAAGTTCACAATGCTAATTCTTTCACCCTCTTTTATTTGTGTTTAGCTCCTCCATTGATTCAGTGGTAATTACTGAATCTGATGCACAGAAAACCATCTATCCTGGAAGTTGTCTAAGACAGAACATGGATAGTACAATAGAGGTATTATATCTTTAAACTGTAATATATATTGATTTTATTTTTCTTACTATCATTTTTATGTTTGTGGTTTAGTAATTATCCAATAAATAGTTGCTGAGAAGTAAGCATAATAAATATGAGGATAATATCTTATGTGAAAAACCCTGAAGAATAAAGGTGAGGTTTTATTTCCCTCCTAAATATGTTCTAGTTTAAAATTTGTCTTGTTTTGTGTTATATGGGCTGTGTAGCAAATTAGTTTCAGTACCCTGACCTACAGCTTTTCTTCCTACCTTGGAAAGTTGGATTAGACCATCTCTAGATGGTCTTCCCACCTTGAGAAGTTGGACTAGAACATCTCTAGAATAGACTTTTGTAATCCCTCAAACCCAAGGTGCTAGGCTGGGACAGTGAGTTAGGCATCCATCAACACAGGCCATGCAATGTCTAAAAGCCCTCGTCGTTTACAGTATGTGCCATCTAGCTAAACCACTCTCTACTTCTTCTCAACATTGTATATATTCCAATCTGTGGCCACTTTTCTCAGACTTACAACTGTAAAACCTTGGTCTTCACTTAGTAGATTTTTAGTTCTTAAATCCTACAGAAAATAAAGATCATTGCCCACCTTCATTCTGGATACAGAGGAGAGATGTTGGCTACATTCTTGATTCTTCCACACATCTCCCATATGGAGTATGTTTGAATGACATTCAGATAATTGGTAAATAAAGAAATACTTTCATGCTGAGAACTTGTGTACATTTTTAAATAACTGTTGATGGTTTTTCCTGTTTATAAAAGTAATTTGTATTTGTAGAAAATTGGATACTATCAATAAGTACCAAGGAGAAAAGAAAATTTGCTTATAATTTCATGAGCGAAAATAGCCACTGTTAACATTACTTAAAATTAGATATACATTTTATTAATTATATTTAAGAACTTCGTATTTTTATCCAACTCTAGGACTATATATTAATAATTACAAATATGTAAACATGTCTCTCATTTTCCATCTTTGTTAAATTCATAGTACTAAGTACCATTAGTAGAGTTATACACTAGAATTATCCACTAGATTGTTTTTAATTAAAAGCAGAACTGAAATTTATTAAAATTTCTCAGAAGTTTTCTAAGAAATAGTGATCTTTTGAAGATATTTGAGAGAAGTTTAAAAATATGTGGTATATAATTAGTGTAAATAAGTATGTAACGTTTTGCTTTTTAATTTAGATTTCTGGTGGTGAATTTGGAGTGGACCAGGAAACAAATGTGATTAAGTTGCTGGAAAAACAGTACCAAGAACGATTAGAAGAAGAAGTAGCTAAGGTAAGTTTATAGTTTGTACGGAAGATTATTGTGGTGTATACTCCCTTTGAACCTTCAAAAACATAGATTTTGTTGATGGTAATGCACTTTTTCTTTTGTTATACACTTCATGCATAGCTCGTCTTTAAGTTTTTAACTGGTATCAACCACAATTGCCTTTAAGTGGAATGTTCTGTGAATTTTTCTTTGAGAAAAGCATTCTTTTCTTGTTATAGAACAGTAATTAGAAACTTTTCAGAATGCCAAAACAGGTTTTTACAAATGTGTTACCATGTGAGTAGTACCTTCTGAAGAAGTTTGGCCTTCCTTAAAGGTGGTAGATATGGTAGGAAATGACAAAGAAGGTGGTTAGTCTTTTATGTATAATCTTTACTTACCTTCTCCTAGAGAAGTTACTGTAAGGTTAATGACCATAGATAGCATTAGCTGCCATGCCCAAAGCCATTCTTTAAAATTCCTGAATACCAAGCAAATCATCTAATCTACCACTATGATTCCATTTCTTTTTGTCTTTGTATTCTCTTTTAAAATATATATAGCTAATTGGATTCTTTTATTGGAACAGTTGGATTTGAGTTTGCTTATTTTTTTTCAATATTACAACTGTTCCAATATAACAATCCCAGTAGAATAGATGCATTTTAAAGTGGGAGGATTGATAGGATATACAGAAAGTGCAGACGAAATTAGGTTAAACATAAATTAGATAAGGTCAAGACCCAAGGAAATATATGGGCCATAATGATTTATTCACTTCTGTATCTGAATAGAATGTTCAGTTCCTGGAGATCAAACTGAAAAGTGAGGTACCATCACTTTTACATATCTCTCATTATCTAGTTCTTTAGAGAAATGTAGGTTTTCCCTTGCACTTAGCTCTTACGTAAGTTTCTGAAGTGGACTGTTATAGCAGGGCATCATAGTATAGCAATGCAGAGCAAGAGATTTGGTATAGGATATAACATCCTTTAAATTCTGGTTCTCCTGGTTTACTGGATCTGTGAGTTTTAGGAAAGTTACTAAACTTCTGAACCTCAGTTCCCTCTATGTTAAAGAGGAAAATAATAAGCATAATAGTAATTCTTATTCAGTAGTGGATTCAGTGAACTAATACATATAGAGCACCGAGCAGGTAAAAAGACTATTATTTAATGATATTTTTCAAGTAGTATTATTACTATGATAATGATGATGATGTAAGTATGTTTTGTAAAGCATCATTTATCCAAGGCGATAGCACAGCACCCAAGCACAGGCCAATGAAAACTGTTCCAAAGGCAACCACAGCATTGTGGTCCAGGAAACAACATTGATAGCCCAGCTTGATCCTGGAATAATATGGATTATTGACATTATTCACTAATACTGATGCGATTATGCTCTACCCTATACCCTCAGATGTGATGATGGAAAAAGATTGAGAACATTGATTTAAAAGCACAGGGTAAATAAAAGAAGCCCAATAGAAGTAGTGATTCCCAATAGAGATCATATTAGGTTCAGCCTGTGATTTGGGTACATACTACTGAACATAGACAGTCACTTACATTTAACTCCAGGTAGTGTTCCGAGTGCTGGGAAAAAAGAGAGGAAATCTTTGCTCCCATAGACCTTACATTCTACTTGGTGCAGATAATATACAGGTGATGATAAGTACTATGAAGAAAGAAAAACAAACCTCAGTAATAGGACTGGAAACTTCTATGGGGGGGGTGAGATGGTGTTATTTTATATACAGGTCTCACTTTTAAAGTGATGTCTGAGGAGAATTCTGGAGTAAATCATAAAGCTAATAGGTTGAGCACCTTTTTAAAAAGTGGAATGAAAGAGAAACAGAAAAGTCAAGAATTGTTGCAACGAATGTTGCCAAGAGACTTACCCAACTGCCAGCTCTGCAGTCCTTCCATCCCCATATTCATTGGCCTGTTTGGTGAAATATTGTGAAATTCTGGCTCAGATGGATCTCTTCAGCATATGTAACTGGATACCAGGAAAGGGGCAAGGGCTTGCCCTTCAGGGGAAAATATTACTTCAGGCTATTTGACGTAAGCAACTGGAAGAATGGAGTTGCTATTTACTTAGGTATCTGATGTAGAATGGAAAAGACTGCAAAGAAGTGATTTTTGGAGAGGAGTAGGACACTTAAGAATTCAGCTTTTGACCCATTAAATGCAAATCACTTATTAAATGTCAATATAAATGTGAAGGACTGGTTAGATATATAAATTTAGCGTTCAGGAAGTAGGATAAAACTAGACATTTAAATACGGTGGTTAGCATATAGGGCAATGTTTTTCAAACTGAGTTATAACTCATTTTTAGTCATGAAATCAATTTATTGGCTTGGAAGCAATATTTTAATATTAATGGGAAAATTCAATTATATAAACACACAAGTTCCTATGTGTACTTTGGGTCACAATATAAAACATTTTTTATTGTTGTATGTATGTGTTTACCATGGTTGCAGTGAAAAAATTTGAAAAACTTAATACAGTGAGTGTAGATAATGCAGAGGTCATAGGACAGCATGGAGAATGCCAATGTTTAGAGGTCAGAGAAATGAAAAAGAAAAAGGGGAAGCAGTACTAAATTAAATATGGGAGGAACAAAAAAATGCACCACAGAAGCCAAGTAATAAAAGTATATTAAGAAAATGTATTAAACTATGTCATCTATTTCTGATAACTCAAGAAAGATCAGATTTGCAAACTAACCATTGGATTTTACAATGAAATCACTGGGACTTTCACAAGAACACATTTGATGGGGTGGTGGAGACAAACTAGTTTGGATTTGTGAGAGTGAAGAAGAATAGAGATGAACTATTTTGAGTTTTACTTGTAAGAAATACAGTGGTAACTAAAAGGTGCTGTAGGGAGTCAAGCGGTGGAATTTTGTTGTTGCTGTTTTGTTTTTGTTTGAAATGAGAGATATCACATATTTCTATGCAAATAGAAATGATGGGGCGGGGGCGCTGGAGCTGATTCAGGAGAGAGGAGCAGTCCTTGAGTACATGAGAGGAGATGTGATCCCCTGGAGAGTTGCAGTTAGACTGGAGCATGGCAGTTTAATCCATAATAACAGGAGGGAAGACAGAATATTTGATTGATGATTTAGGTATGTTTTCAGATGCAGTATTTGGAGGCTGTAGAAGTTCTTTTCTGATTGCTTGTATTTTCTCACTGAAATAAGAAGCAAGGTCAGCACCTGAGAATGAGAAAGGAAAAGAAGACGTTAGAGCTTTAACGAGAGAGCAAAGTGCTGTCTAGGAGAAGGAATAAGAAATGGAAAAGACAAGGGAAATGGAGTAGAGTTGCCCAGTATCACTAAGGGCCCGTTTTAAGGGTAGTGGTTATGAATTTAAAATGAGACCAATCAGCTTGGTTGGATTTTCTTTTTTTTCTCCTCAGTTAAGTTCACCTACACAGGCACAGAGTAGGCCGAGTTAATTGTAAGAACAGTTGGAATTTGGTTAGATGGTATAGTGAGTAGAAAGGTGAGAATAAAAAGATAGCTGAATCTTTTTTTTTTTGTTTCCAATCCACATAGTTCTTTCATTTGTTACTCATTTCTAATATAAATGCATATACAAAAGAAAGTGGTCATTATGATAACAATTTTTCAAAATTTCAAAAAGTTCCTTTGTGATCTAACATACTGGTCATATTTTTGTTTTTTGTTTGTAATTATCTTTATTGAGGTATAATTTAGATACAATGAAATTCACCAGTTTTGATGAGTTTTAACAGTTTACAGTTATGAAACTAACACCCCAGTGAAGATATAAAACATTTCCATTACCCCCCGAGTTTCTTCATGACCCTTTGGAGACATTCTCCTCTTTTTTATAGGCTGGATTCTATTTGCTACTACAGAGGGTGCCAAAAAAATATATACACATTTTAAGAAAGGAAAAAACTGTACAATTAAAATTGTAATACTCAATATATACCAATAATAAAAGATGAATACAAGTCACATTCGACTTCTCCAATTACAAGAGGTGCTCAAAGTGGTTACCATCAGCATCCAGACACTTCTGACTATGGCAAACTACTGCTTGAGCAGCCCTGACCAGTGTCCACCTGTATCGCTGTGCATGCTATTTCAATTTTCTTCCTGAGCTATTGCCAGTGTAGCTGGTTTTCTACAATACACCACATTCTTTAAGGTCCCCTATAGGTAGAAGTCAAGGGGTATTAAATTGGAGGTTCTGTTGCATACTCATGCCTCCATTGTCGTACTTCCGCAATGTTCTTGAATTTCAAATACCACTTAAAATGGCCTTGCACTCTTCAAACAACAACCAGTGCTTCCACCATTTTCTTTGACTGTCCTGTCTGTCACATGGTGATGCTAGCATTCATTTGATCAATGCCATCTTTTGAGTGAATGTCATACTACACATTGCTACCGTAATTCAATTCAACTTCGAATAATCATAGATAACATCTCTTAAAATGTGTATACATTTTTGTGGTACCCCCAGTATTTTATCAAGGATATTGCTGTCTGTATTCATGAAGAACATTATCCATAGTTTTGTTTTTCTTGTAAGGTCTTTGGTTTTGATACAGGATAGTGTCAGCCTCGTAAAATGTTGACCTGTATTCCCTCTTCTTCTATTTTCTGGAAGAATTTATGTAGACTTGGTATTATTTCATCCTTAAATATTTTGTAGAATTTACTAGTGAATCCAGGTAGGCCTGTAGTTTTCCTTGTTGGAGGTTTGTGTTTTTTTTAACCTATGAATCCAATTTCTTTCATAGGTTTTGTTTTATCAGGTTATCTATTTCTTTTAGAGCGCGCTTTTATAATTTGTGTTACTCAAGGAGTTGATCCACATCATCTAAGCTGTTGAATTTATGTTGGTTGAGTTGTTCATGGAATTCCTTTGTCATTTAGTGTCTGTGTGTCATTTAGTGTTTGTCATTTAGATCTACTTATAAGTGTGGCTAGAAGTTTGTGGATTGTACTGATATTTTCAAGGATCCAGCCTTTGGGGTATTTTTTATTGTTTTTGTTTTAATTGATTGCTGTTCTTATCTTTATTATTTACTTGTTTCTGCTTGCTTTGGGTTTGATTTGCTTTTTTTTTCCTAATTCCCTGTAACACTTTCTTTTCTAATGTATGCATTTGATGCTCTGTAAGTTTCCTTTAAAGTACTCCTTTAAGCTATATTCCACAAATTCCTTTCAATCCAAATATTGATTTCTCTTGTGACCTCCTCTTTCATTCATGGGTCATTTAGAAATATGTTGTTTGACTTCCACATCTTTGGAATTTTCAGATCCTTCCTGTTGTTGATTAATTTATTTTAGTTAATACAATAATTTTAAATTTCTTTGTGGTCAGACGTACCCTGTATAACTTCAGTTTATTTAAATTTGTTGTCCCAAATATGTTCTATTTAGTTGAATGCTTCTTGTGTATTTGAAAAGAATGTGTATTCTGCTGTTCAAACTTTTAAGTTTCCCTCAGGTATTCCCCTTCAGCCTGAAAAACTTCTTCAGAATTTTTTTAGAGCAGATCTGCTGGCAACAAACTCGATATGCAACAAATTGTATATCATCTAATTTTAAATTGTCTATTGAACATTTTAAATATTATGTTGTGTAGCCTCTGGGTCTTATCATTCTCTGGAGAATGTGATTTTCTTTTTTTTTTTAAATAGGCAACCCAGTTAGTTTCAGACTACAGGTTCTTTTTCACCTTCCCCATACAGATCTCTTTTTCAAGTTTTGGTTTCTTCTGCAGTCTGCCTGCTGTTGTTGTTGTTGTTGTTGTTGTTGTTGTTACTTTTCAGAGTTCTCAGGTAGTTATTTTTGTACTTTGTTCAATTTTTAGTTGTAATCAGTGGGAAAGGGGGGCTGTAGTGGACTTCTTTGTGCTGACTGGAATTACAAGTTTCTGTCTTAGGGGCTTTTATTCCACAATTTAAATACAATTATTATTGCTTTATACCCATCAATGTTTAGATTTATCCACATATTTACAAAAAAAGTTTGAATGCTATAATTATTTTTGTATCTTAGGCCTTTCTTCTAGCATTTTTCTGCTTTTTTAGGGACATCCTTTAGAAGTTCTTTTACTGGCAATCTATTGTAATCAGGCTGAGTAAACTTTTTAATTTGTGTTTATGTCTGTATCTTACTTGCTTTTATTTATGAAACATGATTTTGTTGACCATTTGATTCTGGGTTAACAGTTATTTTTATGTCAGAACTTTAAAGGGGTAACATTTTATTATTTTCTGACTTACTTTTTTTCTACTGAGAAAGTCCTTGTCAGTTTAATTGTTCCCTCACAGGTAATACATCTTTTTTCTCTGGAAACTGTAAGATCTTCTTTTTGATTTTGGTATTCTCTTTATTTGTCCTTCTATGATTCATTGGTCTTCTCGAATCTTAGCAGTGGTGTCTTCCATATTCTCAGCCATTATCTCATGAAATACTTCCTTTCCGTTGTTCTCTGACACAGCTTCCTGAAATTCTGATTAGATGTTGGTTGAATATTCTCACTCTGTCCCATATCTCTTTGCTTCTTTCATATTTTTAATCTTTTTTACTTTCCATTTTGCATTCTTCTTCATATTGGGAGACAAAGAGAAGAGCAGATCAGGTTCAAGACAGGAAATTAAAATAAAAAGTTAAGGTGTTGAACACTAGTTAGAGAAAATTGAAGGTATGTTTTGCTAAGCTGTATTGCCTAGTTCTTTCATCTTTGTTTTTTTGACATTTTGCTATAATGGGCATTTTTTTCCATAGTGTCTAGAACATTATTACCAAATTCTAGTGTTGTCTGAACTAGCATAGGCATCCAACAGGGCCATTTTGGTAGAGGATATATAGTGGTGGGATTGTCTGGACAGAAACATTATAATACATAGTGTTTAAGGTAGTTGAGCTCTATTACAGAGTTAGAGACACTTTGATTCAAATCTCTGCTATAATGTTCATTAGATTAGACCTTTGACATGGCTCCTAATCTTGCTACACTTCAGTTTTCTCAGCATTGACTATTGATAGTATAATTATTCCTCGTAAGGCAGTGTAGCATTATACTTCTAAACAGATTTGTTCAGATGTGGAGGTAATGGTATAGTACTACATTTTAGAAGGTGAGCTTAGGTGAGACTACAGGATTTTGAATCCCAACTTTCACCATTTATTTGCTTTGTGTTTTGGGGGTCAAAGTACTTAATCTCTCTTCTTAATTTTCTCATATACTAAATTGGGGTAATAATAATAGTACCTACCTAGTAAGATTAAACAAAATATAGCAAATATAAATGAGATATATAAATGAAATGTCCTATAATGACGATTAAATGAAATAATAGAAGGATTAAAGAAATAATTGCTGCTGCTTTTATTATTGTTCTTATTATCATCAGTATTATTTTACTGAAGCAGGACTCCATTCATCTGGAGGAGATAGCATCTGGGAAGAAGAAGGCTAGCAGGAAGCAGGTGGGAATCAGGACCCCAGATAGGCAAATCAGGTTCAAAACAGAGCATGAAAACAATAGTCTATGTAGTTATATGGCATGGACCAACAGGGAAATGAGTAGATTGAAGGGTAAGAGGCACAAAGGCACTCCAGGCATGCTTTATCTTAGACTGTGGTAACCAGGCTTCCCCCATGGCATATTATCTGTGGAGATGGGACTTGAAATAAAGTTATTGGTACATTTGGTTCTTAAAGGCCTGGACTTGTCACAGCCAAGGCAGTGGGTCAGTATTTCTCAGTACCTATGTTGGGTGGGACAAAATTAAGGAAGAATTTAGTATCATAGTTGTAGTGGAAAGTGAAATTGAGCTAATTGAATTTTATAATCATACTTACCAATCACACAAACCAAGTATTTCACTTCTGGGAATTTTCTTTTAAGGAAATAAGAAAGGATATGCACAATGATACAGTTACAAAGATTTCATCACAGTGGTGTTTAAAATAGTGTAAGAACTGGATTAGTCTAAATGTTCAACATAGACGATTGAATAAATTTGTAATACATTTGTATAATGTGAAACTTAAACCCATGGAAAATTATATAGAAATGTATTTCTTAACTTGAAAAGGAAGGTATTTACTGTAGTTAAGCTATAGAAGCATATTACAATATACAATATGACATTTTTCTAAGAAAAATTCCTATCTGTATTATTCATATCTATCTATACATAAAGAGAGAAAGGATTTGGAAAAGTATTGATAGTGATTAATACTGTGTTCATAGTGATTTTTCTTGGAAGAAAAATATAAGGGCTTTTATTTCCTTCTTTCTAATTTCTGTACTGAACATTTATTGCTGTCATAGTAAGAGTTTTTATTTTAATTTTAAAAAGCAAGCAGTAAATACTTTTACATTCAGTTCATTGTAAAATCTTCATATCACTTTATTATTTCTTTTAGCTTAAAACCATGAGGCCATGCTTTTTTCCAATTTACATAAGTTTGAGTGGTAAGTGCTTTTTAATTCCTGCTGGTATTTATAAATCTAATCCTTTTTTGTTTACCTTATTCTTTAGGTCATTGTGTCAATGAGTGTAGCATTTGCTCAACAAACTGAACTGTCTAGAATATCTGGGGAAAAAGAAGAGGTTACATCATTGAAACAAGCACATGCTCTCTGTCAGCAAGAACATTATTTAAATGAAAGGAAATTATCAAAGGATCAAGTTGATTTTCAGACTTGTGAGACAATGGACATGAAATTTAAAGAAGAATTTAAATCACTTAGTAAAGAGTTAGGAGAAGATAGAAAGGAAATTCTGTTATCAAATAATGATAATCTTGGTGATATCCTAGAGTCAAAGGACCATGAACTGACTATTTCAGAAGAACTGTTCTGCAGTGAGAAAACATGTATAGCCAGAGAACCTGTAAGTATGCCTCTTTGAATAGAAAAACAAAAAGTTGTGACTTCCTTCACTATAAAAATATTAGTAGTAATGTCACTTAATGGAGAAGGAAAATATCAAATTCAGTGTGGACTTATGATTCACATTATGAATGTGTTGTATTATTTGTAAGGTATATGAAAAAATGACTTAATATTATTAAATAAAATAGGTCTGGTTCATAGTATTCTTGTTTGTTTTACACTCATTGAGCATGGTAAAAACCCTGTCGTTAATTATACCTATATTAATTTTGTTTTAGTTCAAGATTATACTACAATTTAGCAATATGTATGAATAAAACATTTATTTTAAATTATCTAAATTCAAATTTTTGGTTAATATTTAGAATAGGTTATGTCTTGTTAGAGGCATATTCAAATAAAATTGTCAACTCTATATATAGCGCAAAACTTGTGAGGTATTCATGAAAACCTCTTTAACAGCAACTATTCAAAGCAGAATGATTCATTTAAGTAGTAGCTCTTCAGGAATTGAAGTACTTGTAGAAACCCATTAAGGAGTTGACTTCTCATGAGTGTGAGAAAGTATATTATTTCCAAATAAAATGTATTGAAGGTTGTTTCTTATCAAACTAGTCTCTAGTAGTGTGATGCCCATTGCATAATATAAATTAAGTAGGTAAAGTTTCTCATGTTTCATTACTTTAATTTTAAAATATAAGTATTACATTTATATTATTTCCCCATCATAAAATGTCAAGAGGAATAGTGGAGTTTTAGCTTCATTAAGTATAAAAGGAATCTTGAGTATGTTTCCTTACTCTTCTCCCTTAAAAATTAGATTACCTCTAAACTAAGTGATAAATAGCTATTTTGCTTTTGGAGAATAACATATATAATGATAATTAACTTCATTTGATTTGGAATTATAATAAAGACAAGTATCTTTTTTTAAGTTATTTAGGTGCTTTGTGGGTTAATAGTAGAATTGTTTTCATATTTATTTAAAATATTGATGCTGACAGATTTCTACAAAATGTGTTATGGTTGAATTTTTTTTAACTACAGATCCGTGATGAGATTTTGGTATCAAGCATGGATGCTTCTAGACAGCTAATGTTAAATGAAGAACAATTGGAAGATATGAGGCAGGAACTTGTACGACAATACGAAGAGCATCAACAGGCAACGGAACTGTTAAGGCAGGCACACATGCGCCAGATGGAGAGACAGCGAGAAGACCAGGAACAGCTACAAGAAGAGATTAAGAGACTGAATAAACAATTAGCCCAGGTACGGGGCTTACAGTCCCTTTTTTCCCCAATTAAAATAGTAGTATTCTTTAGCCTTTTTAAAAAAAGTCAAAATTATTGCCAAGATCTGAGTAAATACAAATATTTAACATCAGGAACAGACTTCAGCAGCACAACAGCTTAGGTCTTGTTAGGGAACTCTGACTCAACATTGGAATGCATTGTCTTCCTACCATTTAATTTATTTTTACAGGCATTGGAAAGGGAGCTACAAGGTTGTTTATTTTCTTTTGTTTTTTAATCATGCCACTGACCATATGGGGCAAAAACACTGATAATTTTGGGAATTTTTTGTTCTGAGGTGTAATTTATATTCAGTTTTCCCATATTCATTTATAGTTTTTGTGAGTTCACCAATTAGCATCTCCCAAGGTTTACCTTTATCTGTCTTTAATCTGTCTTTTAAATCATCAGTGGAAATCTGAAGTAGTATGTTTCTGGAGCTTTCTCCAGAGAAACATCTCTTCTTGATTTGAGAAATGTAAATTTACATAACGTTCTTATCCCTTTCTTGACTAAATTTACAAACTCCGTGGTATTTGGGAGCTGGATTCTTACCAATTGCTGTATATACTATACTCGCAAAATCATTGCAGAAAAGCAAGAAATATTTATATAAAAGTTCTTACTAGAACATTCAATTTAATTTTGGAAACAAGCTAAAAGGAGAACTAAGAAATACAGAATTCTTGAAATATGTTCTTTCAAATATACTATAATAGGAATATCGGGAGTTGACAAAGTCATTTGGAAAAATTAATTTTGCTTTTCTTCATTGCATTTTGTGAATTTAAACTTCTGAGTTTTCAATGCAAAATTGATATATAAAATATTAATTGAGTTGCACAAATACCTAATATTTAGGCTTAATTAGCTTTTTTGTTTGTTTCAAATTTTGCATTGAACTTTATATATGCTTTTAACTCCTTATCTTGGGATATGAATCAGCAGTATGACCAGGATCTGTTAGTCCCAAGGGGTTAAAAGAAATCTGCTTAATATTTCTGCCTTTTCTTCTATCACAAACAATATTCTCTCATGACCTTTTTTCTTATTTAGAGATCCTCAATAGATAATGAAAACCTGGTATCAGAGAGAGAGAGGGTGCTTTTAGAGGAGCTGGAAGCACTAAAGCAGCTGTCTCTAGCTGGAAGAGAGAAGCTGTGTTGTGAGCTGCGCCACAGCAGTACGCAAACACAGGTAGTATGGACTTTGACCCACGTAGGAGCAATGGATCGACAATGCAGTAGGATCTGTTTGTCTTTGTTGGTGGTGTGAAACATGTTTTATAGGTATTGAGCTTAAAATATTTGTGATTGCTTACATGTAAGGTAGGTGGAGCCAAGATGCCTTACATTCCATTGAGGTAATTTGAATCCGACATTGCTGTGCCAGCAACTATTTTCTCACCAAGGAGCAACCTAACAAACTTTATTGTCGCACTATAGCATGCATTAGCTTGAACCCATTAAACCATTAAATTGTTTTTCGTCTGTGCACTGGAGTCTTTTATCTGTTTTTGATAATGCTAATCTCGTGATAAAATATAGTTAAATATTATTTCATACAGTATTTGCATGCAGAGGTTTCTGTTTCGCTTCATAACAATATAGAGGATTGACATGCTATTTCCAAGATGACAGGTTTTCTTTCTGTCGTATCCTCTCTACCGTTACACAAACTTAAACAGGATGAAAATGAAAACGAAGGGGAAGTTGAGGAACAGACCTTCAAGGAAAAAGAATTGGACAGAAAACTTGAAGATGTGCCTCCTGATATTCTGTCCAATGAGAGGTATACAGAATGTGTATTTTTTTTTATAGCACAAAATGAATTAAAATAGTTGTTTCAGTATTACAAACTTTATTTGTCCTTATTTTTATCTTTGATATTTATACATTATACTCTGTATGTAAAGATTAATAATTTTTGGTCATTTAAATAGACAAACAAGTATTTTTAAATTTTTTGTAAATAAAGTAGTTTTTTAACACATACTGATCAAATACTTACCTCAGTAAATCTTAAGGCATTATTTGGTTACTGAACCTTTCTTGACTAATTTTATTTTATTCTTAGGCCATTTTTTGACACAATTGTACTTAGGATTTTATTCCTTCACTGTATGGACATAACATTCAGTATAAGTTACCCCCTGCTTAATTTATGATGAGAAAAAAATTAAGTGTGATAGTCCACATGTAGCTTCTTTCACGTATTTACTGCATAACAGATGAGAACTTTTAATCCATGTCTCAGTTTTATAGAGGAATAAATTAATGATCCAATGTTAACAAAACTACTTGGATTTTGTAGAGGTTAGTATAAAAATGTAAAATATTAAATGAGAATAGTTATCCCACATTAATATTAAGGACTTTATGCACAATATTTTAAAATTTGTTTAAATGAAAATAGTGTCTTTACTTTTAAATTAAAACTAATACCTACTAACTTAATTTCCTCCTTTTCCAATCTCTGTGACTGTCACCCCTCTGTGTCCTCCTAACCTCCTTCCTCAGCTTGCAGGGAGGAATGTGGCCCCTAAGATTTTGGCTTCCCCACTGGATCATCAGTATGGAACACAGTCAATATGGGACTCAAACAAGAAAGACAGTGTATGAAAATTAGAGTTACCATGGCAATATAAAATAAACAAAGTGTTTATTTTATATGATTTATCTCAATTAGGTATATTTTTTAAATTATGCAGTGTTTAATTATTAGGAATTTTTATATTGAGTGCTGATAAATTAATAACCATATATTTCTTTTTACCATCATATTAATTTTATTCATTTCTCTTATGTAGAAACATTTTCAACATAATATAGTCCGAAAGTGTTGGGGCTTAAACAAAATCTCAGGAAAAGTTAAAGAAATAAAACCCTTGACTTAACAATTACTAACTAGATTATTTAGAGTTTTATTTTTCATATCCTTGCTTATGTAAGTAGAGAACTTGATCTAGGTGCAAAAATAGAACTGCCTCTTTCACTTGACAAATACTGAAGGAAAACGTCTGCATTTATTACCCTGTCTTAAAATAGTTATGTCATGTGCATATGAAAACAGATATCCTTTAACCTGGTGTTGGTGATCTCTCACACTGTGAAACTGCGAGAGGAAATTATCTTAAGGCAGAGGACCTTTACCATGAAAGTCTCTTTTTAGGTCTGTGTGCAGTAAATATAAAGTGCCACTGTAGTGGTTCCTTTGTTGAATTAAGCTGTTAGGACAAGAGAATTGTTTAGTTGTTTATTTGTTCAGAAAGAAGATTAATCAGATAATTTTCTGAATCATCATTTATGGAATTACATTTCTTGACATGGAAAGATGTCTGTGTTAAGCAAAAAAGAAAGCTTACAAAAATACTTTGTCCGTGATAATCCCATTTTTGTTTTTAGAATATATATATTTATGAGAGAAATAGTGGGCAGCGGGGGGAATAGCTAGAAGGATAGGCATTAAAATGTTAATGGTGATTATCTCTTTGAGTGCTGAGATATTTTGGTGGGTGGTTAGCAGTATTTTCTAATTGTTTAAAAATAAGAATGTATTATTTGTCTTTTAAAAAAAGAGACACCATTAATTTCATTTCGTTCAAAATAGTTTCCTTCTACTGGTTGAAATGACTGGTGTATGTAACTTGAGAAGTTTCTGTCTCTGGATCAGATATAACGTCCTATGATATTCCCTCTGGTGTTAACAGATAGTGAAATTGCACAGTAGACCTTTTTAAAAACAGGTCTCTGCCAATTTTTGTAATTTAATCATCTGGATCATTGCCATTAAGTTATAGAAATACACTTTTTTTTTCTGGTGGATTTTTAAAATCATATTTTTAAATAGATTGTTTGACACACAAAGAAATTAAATGTAAAACATACATGAATAACCAAGAATGGTATTACCAGCTCAGTAACTTGCATTTGCTTGGGTTGGGGACTGTCACACCTTTTAAAACTTAACCTTTGCATCTCCTTAAATTTTTCTTTTAATCTGGAAACATTTTTTTTTTCAGTTAGTTTATTGGGGTGACAATTGTTAGTAAAGTTACATAGATTTCAGGTGTACAATTCTTTGATATATTATCTATATCTCACATTGTGTGTTCACCACCCAGAGTCAGTTCTCTTTCCATTAATCTGGAAACTTTTAAATGTATAAAATAAAAAAACAAAAAGCACTTGATTGTAGGTGCTATTCTATATTATTTTAACAGAGGATCATATGATATTTTATGTTTAAGTAAAATGTTTTGTGCATTTTTTGTAGGATGTAAGCAAAGTGTTTACTTTAAAAAGATTAAACATTTTCATACATATTTCTTTATCTCTATAGGTATGCACTCCAGAAAGCTAATAATAGACTTCTGAAGATCCTCTTAGAAGTTGTAAAGACTACAGCAGCTGTTGAAGAAACAATTGGGCGCCATGTCCTTGGTATTCTGGATAGATCTAGTAAAGGCCAGTCATCTTCCAGTCTGATTTGGAGGTCAGAAGCAGAGGCACCTATAAAGTCACGTGTCCATGAGGAACACACAGGAGGTATGGGTTTTATATGCTATTGAAAGTATCATAATTTTAAATAAATCTTGGTGTTTGAGGTACATTGCTATGTGTTGGAAATACAGAAGAGAATATATTAAAGTATTTTCTAACTGAAGACCTCTAAACACAAATGCCTTAGAGCCACTCTTCTCAAAACACCGTTATTGTACAGCATTTGCAAGGGGGTATTTTAGAGTTGTCATTACATATACTCAGGTTTGCTATTGTGCTATATAAACCAGAGGCTATTTAATTTCTCCACCTATAAAAGAAAAGTTTCATATCACCAGTCAGAACTCTTAACTGAGGTAATATACATGAGGTAAAGGCAACATCCTAGCACCACACTGTAAATTAAGGAAAGATTAGAAATAAAGAGCTTTTAAGAATCAGACATCAGTTTCACATACCTGTTGAGATGGTTAGATTAGTCTTTATAAGAAGTCCAAGGTTTGAACTTGTTTTTGGACTATCCTCTGCTAGGTCCTTTCTTCCTTTTGGAAAAGTGGAAAAGTATGACAGAATGTGTGAATCTGGAGATCAGATCCTAACATGACGTAGCTGTCCCTAACTGTCTTCTTCCAGCTGTGTGGACTGGGCTCTTTGAGTTTCTTACTTTCACATTGCTGAACTCCAGTCTCTCCTGTTTTTTCAGTTCTTTGATCCTTACTAGAGAGGGAATCAGAAAGTCATAGGGGGAGAAAGTTTTTGTCAGATGGAGAAAGATAGGGTCTGTCTGGCACTTGGATCAGAAGATCCAGCCCAGACTTCACTACCTTTCCACACCCAAGCACTTCCCCCAGTTAGAGGCCAGCATTCTAAAAATGCCTGTTTATGCAATTTTTGAGAGCTTTCTGTTTGTTAAGTTTCATGTGGAGAAATGACAAGAAATTATCCCATTTACAGGTTGGCCTAATTCCAAGTTAGCCAGTAGCATGTTTCTAAGTGCAGAAAAAAGCTAGATTTGGAATTTTAAGTAAAATGAATTTTAAAACACCTCAGTCGAGTTCAAAGATAATTTTAAAAATTGCTGTTAGTAAAGTTAAGACCTGAAATAATAATATATTTTAAAACTTCCAAATCATTCTTTTCAAACTTTGTTAGAAGTTTTTTTCAAACTAATTTTACTCTCCCTTAAGCTCTCAATCAAGGGCTGCTTTATTTTTGTGTATGAATGTTGATGTATATCAAAGAATTAAGTAGTATTTTTTTTTGTCTCATTGTGAGAGTGTTTATGAAATTATACTTTTTTAAAACAAGTGTTTTTGTGCTTGCTTCGGCAGCACATATACTAAAACAAGTGTTTCAGAGATGGTTTCACTTAACCATCAGCGGTGGGGGTTCCTATTTTACTGGTAAGACCTAAACCATATTCAAAACGCACACTGAGGAATGTTCTGTAGATTACAAAAGTATTTTGTGCCATTTTTGTTAGCAGTTCTCTTAGACCTTTCTCAAATGGGTTGCTGAAGTGCTCAGCAAACAACATACCTTAAAAGACAGCAAACTCATTTCCAGTGCAGTGTCCCCATAGTTGTAGAAGGATTAAATTGGTAATTTAATGCAAGCACAGAGGATTATGTTTATGTTCATTTTCTGTGAGAAAACAGACCTAAAGGGACATCTGATCTACTCCTACTTTCTCACATGGTTACATCTAAATCCCCCCTTATAGATTAAATATATCTACATCCTATTTTAAGATATGCAATAATAGAGTAGTTTTTCAGTTATAAGCAGTTTCATAAGTTCAATTCTACAGACATTTATTGAGCAATTTCTCTGTGCTCTGTGCTTTATAGCAATTCACAGTCTAGTAAAGTAGGCACTGAGATTCTAATTCAAGGCAAGATAAAGTCACAGTACTTAATATTTTATTTAAAACCACTTTATGTATATTTTTATCAATTAAACCTTTAAAATTTAATTATTTAACTATTAACTGATTCTGAAAGAATAATATTAAGATACAAGAGGAAAAATTAAATCCACAATCAAGTAATACAGTATATAGAACATTGAGCAGAGATAAGAATTTTGCTGTTACTAGCATCATTGGTTATAATATGCACTTAGTATTTAATTACTCGGTCTTTGTTTTTGTGTTTAACAATGACATGCTAGTTTTACTAATAAAATTAGGGTGACTATTAATATCACTTGGAGACACTTAGATCCATATTGCATCTTTAAGGAAATATTGAATTATCATTTAAAACTTGGAATTTTCTCATAAACTTTGAAGAAAATACTGCCCTTAAAATAGTGACACTTTCATATGTAAGAATTTTTTCTGACGTTCCTTCATATTCTTAATGGATGCATTATTGTACAAACTAAAATGAACTTTTGAAATCTTTCGTCTTAGTTAATATAACAGGAAAAGTTCATTCTTAATCTGATTATGAAGCCAGTTCCACTTTTCCGTTTTCATATATGACTTTGTGTTGTAGATAGCACTTGTGATCTATTTTCAGCCTTCAAGTCTGAACTTGTTTAGATTTTAAACAAGTATGGACTTGTTAACTAACTCTCTAAAAAAACAAATAATTGATTTGTTAATGTTTGCTTCCTCATAAGAGTAACCTGGCTTATGAAATTAAACGGCCGTTTTGAGCCAGTGTGAAATCACTTGAACTTTAGTGAATATTAGACTAGTTCATAAAAATGAGTCCCCCAGGGTGTGTTGAAAGAAAATTTCCTTGAGGCCTGCCCTGTGATGGTTCACCGGTAGAATGCATACCTCTCCCTTCGGCAGCCAAAGATTGAATCTCATTCCTACAGTTTCCATTGGGAGCAGTGCGATGTTTTAGAAAGAATGCTGGATTAGTAATTAGAAGGCCTTTGATTCTTGTTCTAGCTAATTGTGACCTTGAGCAAATCTAGTCTCCCACGGCCTCAGCGGAGTTTTTTCATGGGTCAGGTTGAAGAGTCAGACTAGAATCAGTAGTTTCCATTTGGAGCCCTAGAGAGCTTCAGAGGGCCGTTGGGGCAGAGGAATGCTCTCTCATATCACCCGCCCTGCTTCAGCCTGAGAAGCTTGTTATCTATATGGAATGAACATGGTGTAGTCCATGAAGTAAATAACTAAAGGACTTTGGATAAATGTTATTTGCTATTTTTAAGACACAGGCCTGAGTGGTTCAGCAATCTGAAATCATGATTCTAAACACCAAACTGACCATTCTGAGATTTCTGCTGGCATGTTATGAAATTGCCCTGTTGATTTATATTATTCTCTGATTCCCCCCAAAACTAGTCATTATAAATAAAGTGCAAGTTTGATGTCTTTCTTATTCCTTTATTTCATTGGAATAAACAAAAAAAGTTGTTTCTTCATTGGAACATATTCGGATTATTTTTGTTTATATCTTCAAAATGTTATTAATAAAATACATTAAGCTAGTTGATATCTTCATTTTTTTTTCTAGGTACTTTAATATCTATTTTGTTCTTTAGCCATTTAAAAAAATTAGTGGCCTGTTATAAGCCATTTTGTTTTAATCTCTGTATTTTGTGCTTGAGATTTGCTCCCATGTAGTACACAGTATCTTCAATCTTTTCCTCACCATTAATTCCTTCTCTGTACCAAGAACATGCTAATATGTTCATAATACTAAAAGAAAAAAATGGCGCATGTTGGTTTTACTCATCTTTTCTTCCCCGGCTCAAGGGAAATATCGATAGACTAGATGAGAGATTAGACTGGCTCCTGCCTCTGCCAGCTTTGGTTTCTGTTCCTATGGTAGCAAAGCTGCTCGCTCAAGGACAACAGTGACCTGCCAGTTTTCAAATCCAGTAGCATCTTCTCAGTCCCTGTCCTGTTTGACTTTCTAAACAAATAACATTATTGGAATCTCTGCCTTTTTACAATGTTCTCTTTTTGTCTCCTGGAATATCTCCTGTCTTTCTCTGATAGTTTTTTTACACAGGTTTTGTTAACTTATTGTGTACATATGCTCCAACTTGGTTTGTCTTCCTCTCACTAAATATTGCTCCTGAACAAATGTATCCATTTCCAAGGTTTTGACTTTCACCTTTCTACAAATGATTCCTAAGTTTCTGTAGACCCAAATTTCCAAAAGTTGACTCTTTTCCTGTACATAGTCCATTAATATTTCAGTCTAATCGATTTTCATACCTAAACTCTGTACCCTTTCTCCTGATTTTTTAGTAACAGCTCTTCTGTCATCTAAGAATCATGTAAGGTGGAAACCTAGACTCATCTTTTACTACTTTTCTTTCTCCCTTGTCTTAAACATTTAGTCTTCTCCAACCTATGCCCCATCCACCTCCATCTTATGTCATGTCTAACATTTCTCATCTGGGCAATTGAAATAGCCTTCTGACCAGTCTCCTCCTCCTCCAACCCTTCCACTGCATTGCTGCAATTTGCTTCCTGATTCACCGATTGGATATTATCTTCCAGCTCAAAAAAATAATTTACCTCCCCATTATTAATAGTGAAAACCCTAAGTTTTCTATGAAATTTAAGACCATTTGCAACTTAGATCCCCTGCTTTCCAGCTGCTTTCTTTCAGCTCTTCCCCTACCTCATCTTCACTTCTCCACATACTTTCACCCTATAAAGCCTTGACTTTCTATAATATGAGACTATTCTCTTTCCTCAGATTTGTTCTGTTCTCTGTATCCATTAGAAAGAAATTATTACTAGAATGCATTTAATGAATTTTATAGCATCAGATAAAGATGCTATACAGTATAGGTATTCTTTTTTTGAATACCTATTATAAACTATTAATATATCTTGCTTTAATAACTCCTTCAAAAATATCATTTATTTTATAGACTACTTTGATTTAGTAACTTTGTAATATACATTGTACTGCCCTTTATCTTAATTCATTTTGAATGCCAAGATCATTTTGAACTGAGGAATATTTATAAACTATTAATCCCTATTAAGACATTCCATTTTGAATAAGTGGGATAATAAAGTAAATACCAGTCTAGTTATCTGTTTTTTAATTTTGAGAATAAGAATTCAAAGTGAAAATTGTATTAGCTGTTACACCAAGAATTAGATATACCTATGTAATAGGAAACATTTAAAATTATATCCTAGAATGCAGTTTTGAATTTTTCATCCAGTGACTCATACAGAGGAGGTGCTTAGTGAATATTGAATTCTGTTGAATTCAGATCTTGTGAGAACTACATCTGTTATTGTTGGTACACGAGATTGAGAAAACTCAATGTGACACAAGCTACTTTAGCAAGACATTTTAATAAATAGCTCTTATTCTCTTGTCTGACTGTGTCAAAGTCAATGTTTATTCCATATGCTTTGAAAATTAAAGTTTCAGGTGCTTTTAATGTGTTACCTTGTATAGTTACTAATAAGAAATATTACTGTGTGTAATGAAAGAATAGATAATTCCTCTTCAGGAAATTTCACTGTTGGGTTATAGCTTGCTGCCATGGATGAGTACTGTATTTCATGGCAGCAATGAATAACCTATGCCTTTATTTCAGTTCAAACACTTCCAAAGCTTATCATCTGCCCATATAAACTCAATTTTTTTTACATTAGAAATACCGTGTTTCCCCAAAAATAAGACCTAGCCAGACCGTCAGCTCTAATGCGTCTTTTGGAGCAAAAATTAATATAAACTAAAATTATAGTAAAATAAGACCAGGTATAATATTATATAATATAATATAGTATAATATAATACTGGATCTTATATTAATTTTTGTTCTAAAAGACGCATTAGAGTTGACGGTCGGGCTAGGTCTTATTTTCGGGGAAACGGAGAATAGTAGGATGCATAATTCCATAGTTAAGTTAGAACTGCTCATTAGTCTACCCTCTTCCCACTATACCTCTTGCAAAAACAGCAAACTGCAAAATGATCTTAGTCACCTTTACTGCCTACCCGGAGCAGGCGATGCTGCCCAGCGTGGTGTCAGAAATCAGAGGGTCTGCTGCACACAAGATCAAGTACTTCTGTGTTTCATACACCAGGAACATCCCGTGCACAATATTTTACTTTTCACGTGGGGGTTTATCTGTTTGTTTTCTCATTGCACTATATGTAAAGTCCTTGAGGATGGGATGCAGATCTTGTCACTTCTCATGTGTCTCCATTACTTGGTAAACCCTACATAGTGGGCACTTAGTAAATATCTGTTGAAAGTTATTTTAAAAGTTTAATCAAAGAAAAAATGCTAAATAACCCAAATATTAATTTCTGCAAAGCACTATTAGCATAGCATTATCCTTATTTTTATCTATTTGGTTATCAAATAATGTTCTGTATTTGTCCATTTTATGGATTTTGTTGCAGTGTTATTAAATAACTTGTAGCTTCAATTATTTCAAGTTTTAATTTGATTTTATTTTGTAACCTTCTTTACTATAATTAATTATAATTGATTTATGCCTTTAAATACTATTATTCTAGTTACAGATGAATCGATACCCTCTTATTCTGGAAGTGATATGCCAAGAAGTGACAGTAGCATGTGGTCAAAAGTAACTGAGGAAGGAACGGAGCTGTCACAACGGCTCATAAGGAGTGGTTTTGCTGGAACTGAAATAGATCCTGAAAATGAAGAACTTATGCTGAATATTAGCTGTCGACTACAGGCAGCAGTTGAAAAACTCCTGGAAGCCATAAGTGAAACTAGTAGTCAGGTAACCTCCTTCTATTGCTAGTATGTACTGAGTTTGAAGTAAGTTTTCTTTAAAGCCGGGAACAACTACATGTTTTCTCTCTACTGTTCCATAGAAATTTAGACTCCACCGTAATAATTGGTTGTCTTTGCAATCATCTGATGACACTGATAGCTGTAGTATTCTTTTAAGGTAGTAAAGGTTAACATAATGTGCTCATGGACTCTTCTGGCCCTAAAATTCAGTGTTTTAATTTTCAGATTTTTCTAGACTCTTACATGTTACTTTTTTTGATACCAAAAGAGATTTTAACTTCACCATTGTATGAAATATTCCACTATGATATATGTAATTTAGTTAAAAGAATAGTATAAGGTAGTCCTAAAACAAATTATATTCTCTAGTATGTCATAACACTATTACAATATGATAAATCAGACCTACAATTCCTTTACATGATTTTTACGTCCTTTTCAGAAATATGAATAGATTAATTATTTCACTGTACAGACTAGCTCTTATTAGGAAATTAGAGTGGGGGACAGTTTCTG
Source organism: Rhinolophus sinicus (assembly GCF_036562045.2). NCBI lineage: Eukaryota > Metazoa > Chordata > Mammalia > Chiroptera > Rhinolophidae > Rhinolophus > Rhinolophus sinicus. Next base: position 83,467,479 of record NC_133758.1, read on the forward strand.
CATTAAGTACTGTTTTTATAGAAATTTTTGAACCATTGTGCCTATAACTTAAATAGCAATTTTCTCTGTCTTTAAAATGGTGATACCTTATATGATAATTGTCTCTTAAGTTTCCTTTTAAAAATATTAAGAAAATTCACTTATTTATTTAAAAAATATTGAACTTAAAACAACTGTAAAATCAAAGCTGTCATACTAATCAAATGAGTGCTGCATTGTCATTAGCTGCAGGGCCAGTATTAATGAACATTTTCATTGATATCTTTATTTAGGGTATTCTAAATCCAACTGTATTTTAAACAGAAGTTGTGAATTTTAAAAATTGTCTTTGATCTCTTGTTTCTGATATCTGGCTTACATTGATGCTGCTTTTTTCCCTCTATGATAGTATGCTGTGTATGGTTTTTGCAACAGCAATGACTGTTGGTTGTAACACATTTGACAAATAATGTTACATGTTTTGTGTTTTAATGCCAGATTCATTTATTTTCAGGTTAAGTTAGTGATTATAGGCCATTCTTAAGTCATCTCTTGGTTATCGACACTTGAAATAATTTCGTTAATCACCTAATATTTGATTAGCTTAACATTATCAATTATTCTTTTTTTTTCTGTCTTGGTAACTTGCTATTGGCATTTAATGAAGAAGGCATTATCAAAACAACTTATATTTCCAGTGAAGTATTTGTCCTCTGAATAGTCTTCCTATAATGACACTTAACCAGAGTTTTCCCCAGGTTCATTCCTTTTTGTAGGGAGACAGTCTTAATTCTTTTCTTTGAAAGAGTATGGACTGTATCTTTAAGAGCAAAAGAATCCTGAAATTATCCCACACTGAGATGAGAATTCACTCATTGGCCAGGGGAATATACCATAGTCATAATATATCTGCTGTTAAACTTCTGGATTGTATCTTGATTGACTGGCCAAACTAAGGTATTCATATTAAGTTAAGTAGTAAGTTATACTCATATAGCAGAAGAAATTGCTATCTTTGGGCAATTCTTGTTTTTCTGAAACTTTCTTTCACAGCAGGTACAAAATGATCGAAAAGCTTTTGCTTCAGTAACTCAGAAATTTCCTTGAGCATCACAAAAAACTGAAAGAAGTGTAGTGTTTCTGAAAACTCATCTTTGTATTTGCTAACGTACAGTAGATTGGCAGTAGATACAGTTGTTGACGCAAACAACGATTGTGGTCCTATTTTTAACTAAAACTGCAGTGAGTTGTTTTCATTGCCAGCATCCTAAGTGCTAGTAAGGAAATGGCATCAATAAAAACCAGTATCATTTATGTTACTAATTTAATAAGACATTAAATTATACTCTTGGATCAAAGAGTTTTAATCTTCACTGTATTTTTCTTCAGCTTTGGGTCCAGTAGACTTTACTTAAGTTTAAATTAAACATTGAAATTATGAATGCTATGCCATGTGAAATTCCATAGCTACTGTAAGAAAATACGTATTTACTAAGATTTATTATTTGTAAAAGTCTTTACTTTTCTCATTAGCAGAAGCCCTGGATTGGCTTTCCTTTAAGAAACCTTACGCAGAAGCCACTTTAACAGTAATATGCTGCTCTACTAAATAAATCAGCTGAGCCAGTTCAAGCGGTTTCAGCTGTTGCTTTTCAGCACTTTTAAAGCTTGAATGTATATACGTCATAACTATCCCTTTTACTCTCTGAAAGTTGTATAGAATAAATGATTCTATACTGAATTTGTATATGATTCTGCCCTTTTTTTTTTTTTGGCTTATTTTAGGCAGATTAGTATTTAATTCTGTGATTTGTAGTCTTTCATACCATGAAAAAAGCTGTGATATTTTTCCCTTTTTGGCCGCTATCAAATACTTTTGAACTGGATGTGGAGCACTGTTTATACTGTTGCTACTACTACTTGATACCACTGTAAATTATGGACAGTGCAGTTACGGCAGTAGAACATTTGCTGTTTTGGAAGTGATCAGTGGTTGGACCCGTTCTTAGTATAGCCAACAGGCAGGTATGTCAGATCCCCCTGAAACACTGAGTGTCCCAGGCCAAGATCACAGCCCATCACTTCTACGTATGTGACCAGGTGGTGAAGTACAATAGGAGCCTGACCGTGACAGTTCTCAGATTCTTCTCAACTTGTTAAATATTAAAGCAGCAATATGTCATTTAACCTTTACTGTATTGTTTTAGTTTAAATATCACTGAACAGATCACACAAAAACTTTGCCTAGAGCAGTTCTCAGAGTGCAGTCTCTAAACTAGTAATATCAGCATCACTGAGGACTTGTTCTAAATGTAATCCAGACCTACTGAATGGCGGAGCCCAGCAACCTTTGTTTTAACAAGTCCTTTCAGTAATTCTGATACACACTAAAGTTTGAGAACCACTGATCTAAAGATTATTAGTATAATGTTCCTATCATTCTAGCAGAATTTTGAAGTGTTCTATTAATATCTGTTATATAAAAGGTTGAAGTAATTGTTGACATTTGGTATAAAAGTTAGACATTTCTTAGGTGAATTATGTTTTTAAGGCAATGGGAATAGGAGCTTTGTAAAACTTCCTTTTAAACTAAATTTAGTTCAGTTACTACTCTTTCACGAATAGATGTTTAAACCCATTGACTTCTCCAGAATATTCTCATTAATAACTGAAATAATTTTGAACCTCATGAATATTTTTAAGTCAGTTAGATTGGTACAAAATAATGTGTAATTATCTTTGTGAAATAACTGGTATTCCATTTTCCTTTTAATGTGTCATTATTCGATTCTTCTTCATAATGGAACAGTTCCCTTTTACCTTGATTTTTTTAAAACTTATTGAGAGACAGTGCTGTAATTTTACTTGCAGTGAAAGAGAAATCCATGTAAATAGCTCTGCACAGGATACCCTGAGACTAGAAAAAAGAGCAGCATCTGGCAGTTTGGGGTAAATTGGGACCAAGTAAAGCTTATGGGAGTGTTTGATGCTTGAGATTTCATTCATTCATCAGATTTACTGAGCATCTAGTATATAAACAATTGCTATTCTGGATGCTGGAAGTCCAGCAATGAATAAAATGGACAAAGTCTTTGCTCTCATAGAGCTTACAATTTAATGGTAGAGACCAACAATAAATAAATATATAGTAAGTTGGATGGTGACACCTACTGTGAAGAAAAATAAAACAGTGGGATAGAGTATGACAGGGGAAGGGGACATTTTATATAGAAAAATTAAAGAAGGCCTCTGTGATAAAGTGATATACAAGCATATTCCTTAAGGAAGTATTGGAGGCAGCCATGGAGACAGTAGGTAAGAAGAAGGCTGTTCCAGGCAAAGAAATAACACATATAAAGGCCCTGAGGTGGTTGTTTACTTTTTTTGTGGCTGACAAAGAGACCAGTGCAGCTAGAGCAAGGAGAGTGGCGAAAGTGTGGGAGATGAGGTTAGAGTGATATCTAGAAACCAGATCACATGGAGCTTGGGACTTTTTTCCAAAAAATTATGAACTAGATACATATGGGGGAAAAAAGAACCTTAGCCCCCCACCTCATAACATGCAAAAAGCTTATTTCAAGATGGATCATAGACCTAGTTATAAAAAAAAAAAAGCTATAAACCTTCTAGAAGAAGACCTAGGAGAATATCTTCATGACTTGGGAGTAGACATAAATTTGTTAGAGAAACCACAGAAAGCACAAGCCGTAATTTTTTTGATTGGTGTTACTAATCTGGAGTGTTGTATCTACAGTGTTTCTCCACTGTGATATTACTATTTTTCTATTTGTAATTAATAAATACCTTGGAGAAGATATTTAAGACTATGCAACTAATCTGTTTCTTCTTTAACTTTCACTCACTAATTTTAACATCCATAGGTATATTTTGCCTGCATAGTTATTACTGTGATGTTCTATTGGTGATTTTCTATTTTCTTCATTCTGTTAGTTGTTAAGTGGAATTATTCTATAAGAGCTGTCTCTTCATTCACATTTATTGAACTAATCAGGATCCATGTAGACTCATGGCTATGTTTTTAAAAAATGGGTTATAATCCAGTACTACAGTAATGTGTTTTGTTCTAGCGTTGGCATTGGGAATTTATCCAGGTTGGTTCTTGCTCCTTTTCAGAGTGCTTACTTTTTGAGCATTTGTACTGTCAGAGGCTCCAGTTCCATCTTGTATCTTCCCTACCCAAGCCCTTGAGTCAATTACTTTTCCAAGGAATTCAAGTTCTTTTTATTGGAGAATAATATTTAGAAACCAAAATCTGGATGCTAGATGTACCCATTATTATTAGGGTGTCATGACTTCTAGTTCTACTTAGCAGACAATTAAAACAGTATATATAGTGTATTAAACCTCGCATCTGTATTTATTTCTGTATCTATCTGTATATAGTAAAAACCGTAAGATCATACTGTTACCATACATACCCATAAAGTAATTTCATAATTGCTAACCTATACGCCTGTGTAAAACAAATTTACTAACTAGAGAGCAGTATTTATGTACAGTACTTTTTGTCTTTAGCCTTATACAGTGAAAGTACTGTTTTTTTAAAGTAACATGTTAATTTCCCCACCCCCTACCCCATTCAGTGTGGTTTTGTTATTCATTTTTAATATAGTAAGAATCATTTGTTACAGTTTTTATTCCATTTTGGGTTACCCCACATTCTGGTTAATTTTTTTAGGTTTTAATAGTATAAAATTCACTCTTCATGGACAGTTCTTTTGGTTGTGACAGATGCAGAGAGATACGTGTCTACCACCACAAACATGATGCAGGATAGTGCCATCACCCCAAAATTCCCTGCTGCTGCTCTTTTGTAGTTGGCCTCTCCTCTACCCCCTGCCCTTGACAACCATTGGTTGTTTTCCACCCCTATAGTTTTGCCTTTTCCTGAGTGTCATAAATGAAATCATATACCATCTATTCTTTGGGGCCTGGCTTCATGGCTCATATATGTTGTTATGTGTAGTAAACATAACACAAACTTAAAAAATTAACTTTGTTCCTTTTTATAGCTGAGGGGTATTCCATTGTATGGATGCACCACCATTTGTTTATCCATTTACTACTGTTTAGAGGACACGTAGATTGTGTCCAGATTTTTGAGTAATCACCTAATTTACATTTTTCAAAAGGATCACTTTGACTGCCTTGTTAAAAATAGATTGGGGGAGAGGGGAATGGTGGGGTTCAGTGCCGAAGCATAGGAACCAGTTAGAGAAGTCACTTATCCAGGTTTACAAGTTAGGTAATAGACTTAGAATTTGAACCCAGGCCGTCTAGCTTCAGAGTCCATGCTCTTAACTGCCACTTTTTCTGCAGTTTGAAGAAAGGAGTAGATCACTCTGTCAATTACAGCTGATAGGTCATGTAAATTACAGACTGAGGAATGGATTTTAAAATCTGGGGTCATCCCTAACCTTACAAGAGCCATTTCAGTGGAGTAATGGAGATGAAAGCATCATTCAAGAGAAAATTATGGGAAAGGAACTAAAGTCTTAAAAGACAAGGAGAAACGAGGAGATAAAGAAGAAAATTTGTGGCAAAAGGAGGAGCATGTTGGTGTAAACCAGCATGATGTTTGTGAGGACAGTGGATAGTTTTGTGTTACAAACATTCGGGTGGAATGTGGGAAACTGATAGAAGTTGAGGGTAGAGAAGTAGGCGGTGATTCCATGCCAAAGTCCCTTATGGGCTAAGTTAAGGAGTTTTAACTTTATGCTGAAAAATTGGGGAGTCATTGAAATATTTTTGGTAAGAAAATAATATTAATAGCAAATTTGTGTTTTAGAGAGATTTCTCAGGCAGCAGTGGGATGGATGGTCAGGAAGATGGTGAGAAGAGATGCTGAATTTAGAGAAACAGGAAACTCAGGACATTCCAAGTGAAACGTGATATCAAGTTAAGTCAGGAGGAATGTGATTTTAAAACTTTTAAGGGAGCTGAATTTGATAGAAGTTGGTGTGATTGGTCAGATGTAGAAGATAAAGAGGAGAGGAAACCAGGCATGATTCTTGATTCTTCATTTTACTAAGATAAGGATGTAAAATTAGTGAATAATCAGTTCAGTTTTAGATAATCAGTCTAAAATGCATGGTGGAGGTGGGGGGGTATCATATGAAGATTCACTAGAGTCTGGAGTTTGGGGAAAACTAGATTAGAGGTTGTCGTCAAAGACATTTGAAGCCTTAGTGTGAGAGAGTGTACAGAACTAATTTTTTTGTGCTGATAGATGCTGACATTTAAAAGCGAACATAGGTAGATAAGTACACAAAGAGGATTAGAAAGGAGAGGTAAGTGGAAAAGCAAGAGAATGGTGCCATAAAAGCCGACTAAGGAGTGATTTTGCAGAAGTGTCGCATACCATGGAGAAGTCACGGCTGCTGAGGATTAGTTTGCATTGGATAGTGTGGATGTCATCGCTGTGACCTTGATGAGAACAGTTTCATGGAGTTGATAGAGGAGAAATTCAAACTTCAGAGAGTTAAAGAAGTAGAATTGAAATAGAAAGCAGTTCCATGACACCTAGCTGTGAAGCAAACAGGAGAGCAGTAGCTTCAGAAGGGGGCACTTTTTAAAAGGTTGAAATCATTTATATGGAGTCGCAATGGAGACGTTGATGATGCAGGACTGGGGATGGGCTATGTGGAGCCAGGTACTTGGGAAGGGGGAGGATGGAAAAGGTTCCACCAGAGCACAGGTGGAAGATGTGGCCTTTGGATCAGAGAGACCTGGCCTCCGTTGCGATTTGACAGAAGGGTTACTGCAGCTGGCTGTGGGTCTGTGTTTGGTGTTGAGGAGGAGTTTCATTGAAAAGGCCCAGTAGTCTAAGTAAATATTGTCAAATTTCAAGGTTCTTTCCTTTTTAATGGTGTGGATTTATATGTCGTATAATTATAGTAGAAGATACATGATTAAGCCCTGTACTTAGTTTTAAGGTTTTAGGCTGCTTTGGGTTCCATGGGTACTTTCTGCTTTAATAAAAGACCTAGTATGCATTTTCTTTACTAAGTATCAGGGCACCTGCCTTATAGGCTTTTATAATATCTATTGTAGGAGTATTTTACTTTATTTGCTTTGACAAGTCATTTGCCCAATGTATATCCAAATCTATATAATAATACATTTATTTTTTTGAGATATTCAGCAGCTTATTATAAAATAGGCTTTGTGTTATAAATAATACATTTATTATGATGGATTTTACTTCTCTTTTGCCCAAACAGGCTACCATAAAATTAGGCTAGTCAACCTATTGCAGTTTCTTGTTGTTTGGGATAGCATTCATTATAATATGAGGAAAAGCTTAGAGACCACCCTTAAGCCCTTAGAAAGGTGAATCTCTTTAACATAATTTTTATTCACTAGTCTCTTTGTGGTTCTGCAGAACAGTTATCTTTGAGAGTGTGGTTTCAGATTCTTGATTTTTTGGGTCAGGCAGAAATACAAATAGTCTGTTCTGTAAGAATAGTCTTTCAGCAATTAAAAATTTCCAGAATCCAGAGGGACTGTTCAGAGCCACAGGAGATTATTTATCAAGAGATTCTTTAAGGCCTTGGAAGAAATGAATGAATAAGGAATTTACTCCCACAGAATGATTTTTATTGTAGGCAACTCTCATGAGTATATTTATCATTTTTAAGAATAATGGATGTTAAGCTACAGGTTTCTATATTTACTCAAAAAAGAGACTTTTCCTGAGGATGAAAGAGTAGTGTAAATTAGGATTTTGTTTTGTCACGTTTGTGTTTTATAGATAACTGCAATCTAAGTGTTGAAACATGTTTTGCCATTAGGTGTTGGCCCCAGTGTGCTTATTATAAGCGTTGGTCAGGGCTCTGTCAGGGTATTGTTTCAGGGATTCATTCTCTGTATTAAAGAACTTAGAGTAATAAGTAAATCAAAATCCGAAAGAGAGCAACGGAAGTGTTTTACAATGTGAGGGAAATGTTTATGGGAAAAAAGATTAAATAGCTTGACATTGTACAGTTAAAGCTATTTAGTTTGGGAAACATATCTCTATACTGTAAATTAAGCCTTCAAATATACATTAAAATCTTGATTATCTGAAACAAAACCTGGGAAAAATGAGCTAGTCTGGATATTTAGCAAAATGTCCTACATATTGAACTCATTTTAACTGGTTTTTGATTGCAAAAGTTTTATGTGCTTTCCAAAATTGAATATCTACATATGTATAACTTGAATCATTCTAATTCAGAGTAATCTGTCTGAACATTAGCTAATATGATGTACTATCAGTTAATATACTGTTGTTAGAGAGCTATTTGCCCCTATTCTAAAGCATCTTAACTGCTGTTTTGAGTCTTTTTCCCTCCTGATTTTACTCTTATTGTCTTTGTGGTTATTTTGTATGTTCCTAGTTACGAACAGATTACACACACACACACACACACACACACACACACACACCGGGGGTGCCAAAAAAATGTATATATACAAGTGGACATTTTGGTCAGCATTGCTGAAGCCGTGTTTGCCGTAATCAGAAGTGTCTGGATGCTGCTGGTAACCATTTTGAGCACCTCTTGTAATTGCAGAAGTCAGATGTGACTTGTATTCATCTTTTGTTATTGGTATATATTGAGTATTACAATTTTAATACAGTTTTCCTTTCTTAAAATGTGTATACATTGTTTTGGCACCCTCTGTATATATGTATATACATATACATATGAAATCTGACACTTAAGTTTGTGAACTCATCCTAGAAAAAGTGCTGCAGGCCTCATTGCTGAGTATCACTGTGGTCACCTTCGAAGTACTCCCCTTGGGAAGCTATGCACTGATGCCAGTGCCTAGTCCACCCTTCAAAGCAGTTTTGGAACTTTTTCTGGAATGGCCATCACAGCTGTCATTGTATTATCCTTGATGTCCTGAATGTCATCAAAATGTCTTCCTTTCAATATTTCCTTTATCTTTGGGTAAAGAAAGAAGTCATTGGGGGTCAGATCAGTTGATTAGGGAGGATGTTCCAGTACAGTTATTTGTTTACTGGCTAAAAACTCCCTCACAGACAGTGCCCTGTGAGCTGGTGCATTGTTGGGATGCAAGAAACCATGAATTGTTTGCGAAAAGTTCAGGCTGTCTAACTTTTTTATGCAACCTTTTCAGAACTTCCAAATAGTAAACTTGGTTAACTTTTTCCAGTTGGTACAAATTCATAACGAATAATCCCTCTGATATCAAAAAAGGTTAGCAACATCATTGCAACAAGGATCTCAAACTTAATTGTCCGACCTTGTATACACGCACACATGTATGTTTACACATGTATGTTTACATGAATGGAAACAAGTTTTACATGTTTTCAAAATGGGGGGGAAACACTAATGTGAATTATTTTAATTCAGGGTCACCATTCTGAACATGACTTAGTATAATGTGCTGCCATCAGTTAATATACTGTTATTATGAGGGTTGTTTGCCCCATTCTGTATCATCTTAATCTACTGCTTCTTGAGTCTTTTTTTCCTCCCTAGTGTTTTCTGTCTTTTCTTTGTAGTTAGTTCTTCCTTGACCTAAATGTTTCTATTCATAAAGGGATACTTCTTACTTTCAGGGTTTTGTTTTTGCTACAAATAAGAGAAATTGGACACCAGATTATCAAAATAAACTAATTTGCAGAGGGAGCTGGGAAGGAGTGTTCTGAGAGATGTTTGACATGCTGAGCATGGGCCCCACCATTTCATAAAGCTGAGCAGCTAGATTACGGATGGTTTTGTATCTCCTGAAGCCCCAGTAATGTCAAATTTAGCTGCATCAGTGGTAGGATTCGGCCTCTGTCTTGTGCAGATGTTAAGACGGCTTCACAGACTAACTGGAGGACTCACGTAAGAAAACACAGTAAGCAGACATTGGTCATTGTCTAGTCCAGAATGGAAGAGGCAGCTGCCCCTTCTTTAGCACACACCATCTCACTGTAGATTCTGTGCTTCTTCTAGAAAATCTTGTTTTCTCTGCCCTAATTCACCTTGAGTCTTGGCTCACCTAACAATTTGTGTAGTGAAAGTGGCTATAAAATGGATTTTTGTTGTTAATACCTCCTTGCTTTAATATGGGTTTTCCCATTATAGATAAAAGGTTTTGTGGGTTTAGGATATTTAGTTACTAGATAGAGAAAAGGCACCACAATGAAAGCTTTTTCAGTTATTTAACACAGCTTTCACTATTGAGGATCTTTTACTATTAAAAAGTAAGTTCATCTTTTAAAATTTTGAGTGACTGGTTTATTTACTATTGCTTAGGTTTCTGAAGCTACAGGAAGACTTTTGTATACATCTTGTGCTTTTAAGTTTTAGTCAAGAGTCCATAGGATATCTTAAGTGGTATATTAATAATTACTAACTATTATATACAATACAGTTTTTTAAAAGAGGGTCCCCCCACCTCCCCCCTTTGACATTCGCTCTAAACAATTCAGTGTGGAAATAGGTTATGACTAACCTATCTACATTTAGTTCTAGTAACTGCTCAAAAGAATGAATAGTATTTCTAAGGAAATATCAAAAAGAAGTACTAACTTAGTTTTCCAAAAATAATGATGGTTATTTCATTAGTTGAAGAACCGATTGGTGTGGACTCAAACCTGCTTGATTCCACATTTTTAAATTAAAACAAAAATTGTAATGGGGTGGCAAAATACTATTAATAGCTTATCTTCGAAGCATTACAAACTTGTCTACCCTTTTCAAAGCTCTGACGTGGAAGTTGGATCCTGTTAGGCAGGCTTTTTTGTGGGCGTATTAATTCACATTCCACCTGTCAGGGTACCTATAGGTAACGACAGTAAACCACACCCTCTGTTCTGACCTTTCCTCAGGGGACACTGACTAGAATCCTTTGGCTCTGCATGAGAGGCTGGCTATTTGAATAGCTCAGTACGAAGAGCTTTTACTTTTGAATTGAGTGAAGCAGCAAGACCGAGGGAAATAATGTTGCAACTACGTTTCTCAGGACTGCTACTGTGGAGAGGTTTAAAACTGGATCTTTCCTGCTAGGTTCGACTTGGAAGGGTTTCTTATTTCCATAGACATCTTTCCACAGGTTTTTTTTTTTGCTCAGCTATTTAGATATTTATATTTTTATTCTATTCTTAAAGGATTTAGTTAATCTAGTTTAAAAGGTGTTTGCTTGCTTTTATTTTTGTGTTTCTGTTGTTTTCTGGTTTTTTGATGAAGACTGAAAAAGACCTAGTTTTTTTGTGTGTTTTTTTTAGATTTGTGAGGTTTTTCTTTCATTGTTCAGTTTTCTCAATTAGTTTTGTAATGTTTATTTGATAGTGCTAAAAATAAAGAGAAACTTCCATATTGCTATGGAATAAACTGAAAATAAGTTTTTAATGGGGAAAACTGATAAAACAAACAAGGAAAATTGGTAGCTGCATCTCCTAGAATGGATTCTTACAGAACCTATTTAGCAACTGTCAAACTCAGTGGCTCATGGTTGGAAGAACAAGATGAAGACATATATGAGGTTGAATCTCGTGTGCCTTTACCTCATCCTTTTCCTCTGTGTGAACATTTGGATGAAAATAACTCAGTAATTATTAATACTTCTATTTTTCATTTTATTCATAAAAGAAATGGGCACATATTAAAGCTTATTTCTAAAATTTCACTGCCTACCCCTCCTTATTCAGTAAGTATTAAAAATTTTGTTTTTTGTACTTTTAGCTGTAGTTTATACTTTGTTTTAATATGTTTAGTTAAAAAAAACTATATTGAAAAATGAAGTTTAAATGTCTTTAGTCAGGGTAAATGGAATAGAATCTTGTTTTGTTGTTTGATGTGTTACTACTTATTCATCCTGGATATATTATTGAAGGGCTAAATTTCTTCTGAGAGCCCCAACATGGCTATGTTTTTAATTCCAGAAAGCAGACTGAGAGATTACAGTTCTCCCATGCCACACAAGCTGTTTAAAGGGATTCTGCTTGTCCTTAAGAATCTTGCTTTTATATGTGTATGATGCCAACCCTGAGTAAAAATGGAACGATTATATTTGAGGGAATCAGCACTGTGGAACCTAAAATAACTAAGTGAATTGACATGGAGCCAATTAGGAAATGTTTACCATCATACGGCATATTGGCCGTAGTTCCAGACAGGAAAACGGGACCTGGATGCTAATTTTAATTTTATTGGTAGCTCAGCTCCCTAAGGAACTTATTTTCAGTGTTTTTAATATGCCTACTAATCAAGTGAGGAAATACTTTGTTTTATTATTTCTGTGAAATGTGTTTTATTAACATTGTTCAGGGTAAGTATTTAGCATAGTTAATATTTCAGGTTCATTTGAGACTTAAATATGTTGTGAATGATTCACTACAAGGTATTCAGCACTTTTTATGACTTTGATGGCTTTAACTATAATACACTAGCTAATGTTTAACAAGCCAGATGGTTTTCAGAACAGTTTTGTGACCGCCCCTGAATCTTTTATATTAAAGTGACAGAATGTTTACTGATGCTTTATACATACTTTTAATGATTGATTTCTTATATTATTTGAAAATATTGAATATGACATTTTTATATATTTCATATTTAGTTAAGTAATAGTTATAGGCAGGACATAGATATTAGGATTAAATCATATCTCAACTGGATAAAAGAGGGTTTTTTAAGTATAAAGTATTTAGATGAACATTCGAAGGGAATCTCTTATTCTAATAAAATTCTAAAAAAAACTGATATAATAAATGAAATTTGTTTACTAGATTTACTGTATTTGATTCTTCCGATTTTTTTGTTTCATTTGTAAAACAAGTTATTTCTTGTGGTTTTATGGTAAATATTTAAATGCACTTTAAGGCTGGTTTAGATGCTGTCAAGAAGCAGAATACAGAAGCAAAGACTTATTTAATTTTCTTATCTAAAGCAAGAATATATTTTGTTGTAAACACTCTGTTGTAGTTGTACAATAAGTTGAAAAAGGAAAAACGACTCATATCCTTTTTAGTTAGAGCTGTGAACTCTTTTAGCCAGTTCATGTATTTACCAGGCAACCATTTTATAATGTACAGAAAAAAATTACATATGTACATATAGAAACAATTGATATATTTTTAAAATATAGGCTATGACTGTAAATTCAGGAGCGTAGTTGTATAAAATTATTTTATAGTTTATGGTCATGTTTCTTTGTAATAGAAATTAATGTATATTATCTACACTTAAAAGAAAATACTCTTACTAGTCTAAGTAAATATATAAAATTTTTATCTTTGATAAGGTAACAACATATATATATTTTAGGAAATATATGATTTAAAATGTATGCTTAATTTTCAATTATGAGTCTTAAATATACATGTTATTTCCAAGTAATAAGTTGTGAATGATATTTAAAACATCCTATAAAAAAATGATTGCATACGAGAGATTTTAGAAATTAATTGAGTATCTATAAAAAGCTTTGTTTATTTAGTAACTATAAAATCAGTTTGCTATGGCAAATACCACTCAGCTGTGAAGAGCAGACGTTTTTAAGAATAAAATATTCCTAAATGTTATAATTTTATAATACATTATTGATACCTGACTATTAATTGGAAACCACTACAGTTGATTCATATTTTAAGCTTAAAACATGGTAATATTTTTGTAATATACTAGGTATCTATAAATTTACAAATTCTTATGATGTTATTGTGAGCCTATTAATGTATATGGTCATTACTTTTTTAAAAAATTTTAATAGTGTTTATAATCTAGGACTAAGTAGTCAATCTGTGCTCAGATTTTTTTCAGTATAGTTGTTTCAATAAAAATAGATAAGGAGTCAGCAGCCCAGAAAACTGAGGCCGAGATAGTGCTTTTCTACAGTTTCATGCAGCTGGTAACAATGATCACTGTTTTTTTGAGAGCTTTGGCCTTGAATCTGTACAATACTTGACTGTCATCTAAAAATCGTATAATAATGTAGTCAGTATGTGCCAGTGACAACAGTTTAAGGAAGCTGTGTTTATGGGTAATGCCTCTGTGTTCTGAGGTTTTGAAAATAAAGTGAATATGCATATAGAGTCTTGTAGATGTTTCAGAAATGGGTAAAAACATAGGCTTTTTAGTTAAAACATGGGTTATAAATGTAATTTCATTTTGTTTTGCCACTATGATTTTTATTCATTGATGCCACTGTATTAATTACATATAATTAGTTCCCTACAGTGTGTAGTAGGAGTCACAGTTAATAAGTAAATGTTAAATATAAAAGAAATAGTTTGTCATATAGCACAGTTACATAAAATTCTTTAGCAAATACAAAAAGAACCTATGTGTCATTAATTTTGTATCTCTCTTTATATGATAGAATGTAGATCTAGTGATGTAAAGTGGTTTATTTCCAAAAGAAGCATTATTTTATTGTTCAATAAAACTAGAGTGCATCTTTTATGGAAAGTTGTACACAATCTAGTTGTCTACTGACTTATCCTACCTGCTAATGCTAGCATGTACTAGAAATATTAAATGACTGCAGTTCAACAGCATATTTTTATTTTTATTTAAAATCTTTTTTTAAGCTTTAATGGGGAATGACACTGGTATTCCCAGTACTTCACTTGTCTTCCTTCATGTGTATACTTTCCCTCCTTGTTTAGCTCGAACATGCAAAAGTTACACAGACAGAGTTGATGCGTGAGTCATTTAGACAGAAACAAGAAGCGACCGAGTTCCTTAAGTGCCAAGAGGAACTGCGAGAGCGCCTTCATGAGGAGTCCAGGGCCAGAGAGCAGCTGGCTGTGGAGCTCAGTAAGGCTGAGGGTGAGCAACTGGCCATTGGCAATGGAGGGTGGAGAAATTTCAAGTCTAAATATAGAGATTTTGATGCAAGCCAGGTTTGGAAACCACCAGTCTACTCTAATTTTGAGTGACCATTGAAAAGTAGTTGTAATTTGTTTTCAAATTACTCCAGATGATTTTTACAACTATCTATATTTTTGATTATGAAAACTACTTAATAAGAGTTACAGAAAGTATAAAAAAAATTTAGAAAATACAGAAATGGATGATGGTGAGCTGTTACCATACTCCCACCTTCCTAAGACAACTCTTGTAATTTAAAGATAAAGAAACTGTAGCTAAGAGTAAATTGTTCAAGGTTAACATTAAATGGAGATGCCAGGGTTGAAGCCTCCAAAGCGCCGCACTGTTTATATTCTGCCATGCAGTTGTGGGTGTTAGCCTTCTAGAATCACTTAAAATATCAACTTTTTCTACTCTATTTAAAATGTGATTCAGTTCCCAAGAATCTGATTTATATTAAGCTGTCCTGGACCCTATCTATTTAATCTATTTAATAAAGTGAGTTATACCCTGGGTAACATTATGTGATGCATTAGCATAGCAAAGCAATAGAAAGTTCAGAGGAATTTCATATTTAGGCACAATGGTTAATAAGAAAATGGCTGGATTGAGCATAACCTTGTTGGCTGCTGTTAGCAGGAGCAAATTCATCTAAGACTTTTAATAGGTTGGAATGATTTAAAGTTTTGCTAGCAGTATACTCCTTTTATTGTTTATATAAAACCTAATGGTAAAATTTGAAATAAGCAATAATCCCATTCCCTGTTAATTTTTTAGGTGTCATTGATGGCTATGCAGATGAAAAAACTCTTTTTGAAAGGCAAATTCAGGAAAAAGCTGATATAATAGATCGACTTGAGCAGGAGTTGTTATGTACAAGCAATAGATTACAAGAATTGGAAGCAGAGCAACAGCAGATCCAAGAAGAAAGAGAATTACTGTGCAGACAGAAGGAGGCTATGAAAGCAGAGGCAGGCCCAATTGAACAGCGTATGTATTTTTAGACTTTGTATGACATATTCTTTAAAACTTCAAGGTGGCTTCCCCCCCCTTTTCAAGTGTCATTATTTGTGTATTTTATATAGGGATTAAAAAATTATAAGAAAATCCCCCTTATTGATAAATGTCTTACTAGCCAACCATGTGGAATCAGAATTTTTTTTTTTCTGTTTTCTCTAGCAACTTTAACAGAAAAAGAGAATTCTTCACTTCTCCTCAAACCTCTGCCTCAAGAGAAAGTTGCACATAGTGAGACAGGATATTTCTTAAATTGTGTAATATTTAGTTCTTTTAACAGCAGAAAGGCAGCAAAAATGTGTACTTGGATTAAATAACTAAGAGCACTGATCTGACACTAGTAGTGAGCAGGCGGGGGTGGATTTCGGCCTGTAAGAGAAAGATGAAAAGGTCAGTCAGTGGCTGTTAGAAGCAGGCTGACATCTAGTTTAATCTAATGAGTTTAAAGAATGTACAAATTTACAAGTAACCTTTAATACTTTCTTAAATGAGAAAGTAGATAATATCTTGAAGTAAGTTTAGTAGTAAAAACTTAAATGTTAGTCTTTGTAACAATGGAACTTGAAATCCTTATTGTATCCTCTCACTTTTATATAACATGTGTAGTTAGAATTGTGTGTAGTTTTACTAGTGGAATTTTATCAATTTAGAAATACAATATATATTTTTGTAATATGGTGAAGT
Organism: Rhinolophus sinicus; assembly: GCF_036562045.2. Classification (NCBI taxonomy): domain Eukaryota; kingdom Metazoa; phylum Chordata; class Mammalia; order Chiroptera; family Rhinolophidae; genus Rhinolophus; species Rhinolophus sinicus. The sequence continues at coordinate 83,484,005 of NC_133758.1, forward strand.
TGTTTCTGGTTGTTTAAATTTGTTTAATACAGGTTTATAGAGTTGAAATTTTTAATGTGGAAAGTATGCGTATCACACATGTAAAATATTCAGGAAACACTGGAACATCTCTAAATGTTACCAAAGATAATAATCAGTGATTTCAACATTTACTTCTAATTCTTTTGTGTGTGTATGTGTGTGTTGTCCTATTTCAGAAAATAGAAGACATATAAATTATATTTTTGTTCTTGTGTGTATTTTTGTTTTTTCTATTCATATAGGACTAGTAGATGCTGCAGTCGATGCAGCACCTGGATCAGGTGTGTTTATACAATTGCATGGCCAATCTTTGGGTGGTAAATTTACAACTCCAAAAATTGGATGACCCTTGGATTTTCAACCAACTAACATATCTCTAATTTTGCTGTTGTGTTTCATACTTACAGTTTTTCTCTTTAACGAAACTTTTCTTACAATTAAAATACATATTTATGTTTGAAATTAACCATTAAGATTCATAGTCATCATCATTTTATTATATCTATTTTTCCACAGTTTAAAACCATTTTGATTCTTTTAAAGAAAATATTGTTTTATTAAAATAGTTTTTTTCTTTAATAAATATATTAAACTCTTGCAGCCAGCCTATGACTTTTTCAAGATGCTGTTTTTAAATCAAGATGTATATAAGATGATGGTGTCAATAGAATCAGTGAAATTTAGTATAGAGATTTTGGGTGATTTATATTAACATCGAAATCAGTATTGTTTTAAAACCAAAGCTAATTTCTATAGATTCCTAGTCCTGAGTACGGTGTTGGCAAACCAGTTAGTATGGACTCTAGGATTATGTTTCTTCCATTTTCTTCATTAGAGGATTGTTGTACTTTTCTATATATACTTTATTATTGTACGATTAGTATTAATAATAGCTAACACTTATATAGTGTTTATTATACCCCAGGCACTATACATATAGTAACTCATTTGATCCCACAGTAACTCTTAGAGATCAGTGCTATTACTCTTCCAGTTTACATATAAGGAAATTGAAGGACATCATAAGTGTCACAGGGAGATAAGTAGCAGAGGTAGGAGTCGAACTCACAATTTCTGCTCTGAAGCTTTATACCACATACCTCTTCTGTCAGTTTTCCCTTGGTACACATACATGTGAGCATGCAAGACTAACTCAGGAATATGGATCTAATAAGGAGTAAGACTAACAGGAAATTCTGATTGCAGTTGTATTTCTTTTTCTGTAACTCTTAACTTGCCTTGGTTAAAGATTTGCAGTATTTGATCTTCATGTGTATTTGTATGCATATAAAAGTGACTTTATGGGTATAGAATGAATTGATTTTTGCCTGAGGTGAGTCATTTCTATGCTACAATTTAAATAGACTTTGTCCTTTTCCTCATAGTAAAAGTGGACCTTTTCTTTTTGGTCATTTGATGTGGTGTTTTCACAAAAATACTTTTTTTTTGTGACAGGATATGATCTTTTTGTTAATTCTGTATAATTTTATTGATACCACTTGCTTATATAAGGGATATGTTATTTTCATAGGAATATTTTCCTTTTCTACGTGTGTTTGAAATAAAACTCTGATCTTTTATTTCATGAAGGTAAAATTTTGTAATGGGTGATTTCACTGTCATAATAACATCAGTGTGATTTAACTTAGTGTATTTTTGCATTTATAAACAGAATTACTACAGGAGACAGAAAAACTAATGAAGGAAAAACTAGAAGTACAATGTCAAGCTGACAAAGTACGCGATGACCTTCAAAAACAAGTGAAAGCTCTAGAAATAGATGTTGAAGAACAAGTCAGCAGGTTTATAGAGCTGGAACAAGAAAAAACTGCTGAGCTAATGGATTTAAGACAGCAAAACCAAGCACTGGAAAAGCAGTTAGAAAAAATGAGAAAATTTTTAGATGTAAGTATTCTCAACTTAAATACTGATTTTTCTCAGTGGAATGCTACCTGCTGCTATTCTAGGTTGTGAATTTTAAATTTTGAAGAGACTCATGAATTCTAATATTTCCATCTTCATGTATCGTCTACCAATTAATTGAAAAGTACTATTCCAGTTAAAAATTCTAATAATTGTTGTGCAGCAATCAGAATTAAAAGCAGTACTGGTAGGTTATGAGGAAGCCATACTAGTTAGCCTTTCCAAGTTAAGAAGTTAGAAAGTTTGTCCTAGTCTTTTGTTTAAGCAACAGCCAAACCCAGTGAGGATCCCAAGAGGTAATTGACCACCATTGTTTCACCCACAAAAAGTACGCATGCAGGTAACAGTGTGCCCTTGGAAACAAGGGACTGGAACAGTTGTCATGTTGTCATTACTCTCTTGCCAAAAGATGTATCTCTACTTTCACGTGGATTTTTTTCTTTGGGGTTTCATTTAAGCCTGCTATTCTCTTCACAGATCAGAGAATCAGATTCTTTCACATTTTATAATTTTAGATGTAAAACCTAGATTAGGATGAAAGAAATTTATTTACTAAACAATTTGTTGTATTTATTTTGTTTAATAACTAAATTAACAATGGAATTCCTCCATTGTTCCAAAAAAGTAAATTTAGTTTAAGGGAAATATTTTTATTTCATTTTGTATTTTATATTACTGGAATAAAAAATGATATGCTTCAAATAATACTTAAATGCATAAATTTTTACGAAAGAGCCCATGAAGGCTCTGTCCCATATAAAAAAGTTTTTTGAAATGTTATCTTTTTAAACCTTTTGGTTTGGGGTATTTTGTGGTCATCGGTTGTTTGTCTTCAAACAAAACTATACCTATAAATAAAGGGAAATAATAGCTTCAATAAATATTGTTTCTTCAGTTACTATTATTATTATTAAACTTTAGGAGCAAGCCATTGATAGAGAACACGAGAGAGATGTATTCCAACAGGAAATACAGAAACTAGAACAGCAACTTAAGGTCATACCTCGATTTCAGCCTATCAATGAACATCAAACTAGAGAGGTAAGAACTTTACTAATAATGTCTACCTTATAATAATTTGTGTATTGTATGCAAAATAAGATGCATATTATGAAAAACAAAGAATTCCTTCTATTGTATGTAAATCTTCAGAATCAAAATTAAATGTTGTTTCAACATAAGAAGGTTCTTAACCTAAAAATTGTTTGTATCGCAATTTGGAATCATTCTCACCTGCATTTATGTTCTAGTATTGTCCAGTTAAACAAGCTTTCCTACTCATTTTTCTATTCCCAACAAAAGGATCAAGAGTTTCTGTATTCAGTCTTTGCTTCCCCATCTCTTATTTTCTTCTCAATATACTTCAGTGAAATTTCTTGCCTCTCTGTCTCAGTGGAGTTTTCTTATCCTCTGCTCTGTTGAAACTGTTGTGTGAAGATTCCCCTCGTGGATATGTTCAGATTACCTCTCTGTCTTTATTGTGCATGACCAATCCGAGGCATTCATTACAGCCTTCTTCCTGAAACACTTCCTTTTCTTGGCTTCTGTGTCACACCTACTTCATTGGTCTTTCTCTGGTCTTTGTTTTTTGACTTAAAATAAATGATGGAGTACACTTGTCTTAGTCTTGGGTGCCCTTTTCTTCCCTATTTATATTGTCTTCCCAGGCAGTTACATAGGAGTGACTCCACATTTGTATCTCCAGCCCTAACATCTCGGTTGAGCCCCAGACTTGAATATTCAGCTGCTCACTCTATGTCTACTTAATAAATGTCTCAAAATTAACAGGTTCAGAAGAGAGCTCTTGATTCCTGATTAGCCCCCACCAAGAAAGACAAGAAGAAAACATATTCCTTCTTTATTTCGGTAGATTTTACACCATTGCCACCTTCCACATTGCTAAGACCTAGATTTCATCCTTGATCCTACTCTTTTTTTTCAGCCCCTACTTCTAACCTATTGGTGAGTCAGGTTTCACTACATTTTCCTATTCTTTCCACTTTTATCTCCCTAAATCCTACCTCTTGTCATTTTTTGCCTAGATGATTTTGATAGCCTGCTTACCACTCTCCTTGCTTCTACTTTTTCATCCCAACTGTCCGTTTTCTCCTCATATGGAAACATAGCCAAAACTCCATATTCACCAAATGAATGCTACATGAATGAGGGAAGATTCGTTGTACAAATTGCTAAAGATGACTTGTTATAGTTGTAAAGAGAGTGTGCTTGGGGTTAGACCATCCCATTTTGAATCATGGCTTTGCTGTTTACTAGGTGTTTGACAGAATCTAAGTCACTTTCTAAAACTTGTTTACTCATTTCCAAAATGGAGACTGTAATGAACCCACCTCATAGGAGCACTGGCATGGTACATAGTGAACATTTAAATTTAACTGTTGCTATTTCTGAAAATAATTTTTATTTTTAAAAACTTTTACCATATATAATTTGATGCAGTTTACTGGATTTTTTTCCTCTTAAAAACATTCCAAAGAAGTATAAAATGCCTATAAACTTGTTACAGTAAAATGTTATCTACATTCCCATGGACTAGAAGTAATTCAATATAGAACAGCATTATCTGCTAGAGTGGTAGAAAATTATCAATCCCCACAGAGTTTGTAGTTAGGTCGTTATTTCTAACAAATATATTTTCACCTTTTGAAAAATAGCCGTGTGTTTGTTGAAACTCAAAAGAATATTTAAGTTCTAGAACTTATCACCATTTCCTATTATTTGCTTTCTTACATTTGAAAAGTGTGACCAACTTCATTCATGAAACTTCAAGAAACAAACAAGGATGTGTATATTTGATACTCTCCAGTAACATTGTGATCCATTTGTTCTCGCCTTACCATGTCAAATCTGGTGCCCCAGCTTCTGATTTTCTCAAGATTAAAAGAAAAAACTAACTATAGTAGTATATTGTGCCACTTCATTGTGCCTGTTTTGTTGTCTTTTCCTTTAACCTTACTCCAAATCTTAGTCTACCTATTGTTAAAGTTTCTCCTCGGTGGCTTCATTACTGTCATCCTCGAGCATAGATAATTATAGATAAGCTTACATTTCTTTTAATGTTTTGAGGAATAAGTATCATTTTTAGATAATTCCTCAAAGTATCTCACTGAAATAGGGTAAAATTCCTTTTTCATTTTTCCTTCCTGTCACATTTAATAAGCTTTCTCTCCTCACTTGATCAGAACTAATTTCATAAGCTATCTTATTCAATTTCCCTGTATCCTTCCATCACAGAGCCATTTACTTGAATGGACCTGCATATCAGAATCACTTTCAAGGTACAAAGATCACTCTCATCACCCCACATTCTCATCTCTATTCTGGGCTGGTGGAATGTGTAGGCTGAAAAAGCTTTGCAAGTGATTGTATTAAAGCCCCCCCAGCCCCTACCATCCCTGCAGTATTTAGAACTATTGTGTTATGTATTGATGGTAACCATTTGTGGAAAGAAAAATAGAATCCATGAAAGATTTTTTTTAAGGTAATCTTATCTCACATAAGAGTATGAGTTGGTACTATGTAAACTTGTCTTTATTACGTTATAGTGTGGTTATGCCATTAGAGGTTGTAATTCAACATTATTTAAAAGTTATTTTTTTCCTCCTAGCTAGAGAAACTCTTAGTCTTCAAATAAAGAACTTTTTTAAAAGGCTAGTGAAAGCACTATCATTTTTCTTTCCTTACTTGTCTAGTGCTGCTTAGTTTTATCCACTCACAAAATGTCACCATACCGTTTCCCCAAAAATAAGACCTAGCCAGACAATTACCTCTAATGTGTCTTTTGGAGCAAAAATTAATGTAAGACCTGGTGTTATTATATTATACTATACTTATATTATATTATATTATATTATATTATATTATATTATATTATATTATATATTGTATTATATTAAAGACCTTATAATAAAATAAGACCGCGTCTTATATTAATTTTTGCTCCAAAAGACGCGGTAAAACTGATTGTCCGGCTAGGTCTTATTTTTGGGCAAACACGGTAGTTGGAGACAATAGTTGCTATCCTTATAAAAAATAAAATTAGCATAGCATCTAAAAATACTTTTGCAATGACAATAGATGTGTTATTAGCTTCCTGACATTTTTTTAATTTACAGTTTTTGTTTATTATATTTACAGGTTGAACAGCTAACAAATCATCTGAAAGAAAAAACAGACAAGTGCAGTGAGCTTTTACTGTCCAAAGAGCAGCTCCAGAGGGATATACAAGAACGGAATGAAGAAATTGAGAAACTGGAGTGCAGAGTAAGGGAGCTGGAGCAAGCCTTACTCATTAGTACAGACGCTTTTCAAAAGGTGTGACATTTTCTTTGGGTTGATTTTTACAGTGTTTTAATGCAGATTACTCTTACTTAAACAAGCATCAGTTCTTTTAAATAAAAAATTGAACTATTGACTTTTTGTTGATGTTATTATATAATGTATATGTCTTCATTGACATCATAACCGTTTCTGTTTATTCTTATCTCCAAATATTGCTTGCATACCTTAGTCCTGAAAAAGGCAGATTAGTTAAACCAGAAGAATTAATTACCCTTTTAACCATCAACAAGGTTGTGATTCTAAAATAATAGCCAAATGAAAAAGCTGTGGGCACCAGTTGAGGCTGATGCTTTACCCCAGACTAAGGAATGAAACCTCTTCCTGATATACTGCAAAAACGGAAATGAATAAAAGAAGAGCAGGATAAAGAAGCTTGGGAGAGGGGCAGATGAGGGGATAGCCTTCATTTATCCGGGGAGGGAATAGCCTTCATTTATCCGGGGAATGAATTTTAAGAATGTCAAACATTGCTGTATAAAATACACTTCAAGATTGAGTATCTGTAACTTTTTTATTATTCACTAATGTAGATTATCTACTTCTAATTAGAGAAATAGAGTTGCTACTTCTCTAATTAAAAAGGAAAATCAAGATTTAATGTCTGAAATTTTGAGAAAATTCTTATGTATTTAAAGGTAGAGGACCGAAAACAGTTTGGAACTCCAGAAGCTAAAGCAGAATTATCCCTAGAAGTACAATTGCAGGCTGAGCGAGATGCTATAGACAGAAAGGAAAAAGAGGTAAGGAGTTTATTTTTAATGATAAAATGTGGTTTGAATTATGAATAAGTCACCTTGAAAATATAATTTGAGCAGAGTGGAGTTTATGGCCTAAAACCAAAGTTTAGACTGTTTCTTAGCTCATTGCCTAAGTTGACCTTGAAGACAAGAAACATTTGAACAGATAGCTGGTATGTGAGGAAGAGTGTTCCAGGTAGAGCGGACAATGAGTGTAAAAACCTTGATACAGCAAGAAGTTTTGATGGCAAAAAGGAGGCCAATTTGGTAGATACGAAGTGAGAGAAGAGGAGAATAGAGAGAGAGAGAGATACTCACTAGTGTTAGGGCCAAAGGCGGTGTCTCTTTTCTTTTGACTTTTCCATGGGCTTTGAATTATTGCCACTTTACTCTGGGGTTTTATTTTTAAGTTGTATTGCCCTGGGAGATTATAGTGCTGTTTTAAAATATACTGAACAATATAGTGTTCTTAATATAAAAGATTAATAATAAAGTAATTATATAAAGTTCTCCTATGTTTTCTCCTCCACCTTCCAAAAAAAATTCCACTTTTAAAACAGTAGTACTGGGGGTGGCGTTAGCTCAGTTGGTTAGAGCGTGGTGCTGATAACACCAAGGTTGTCAGTTCAATTCCTGCACTGGTCACTGTGAGCTGTGCCCTCCTTAAAAAAGTGAAGAAATAAGACAGTAGTACTTTCCAATTCCTTTTTTTTTTTTTTTTACTTTTCAATTTCTAATGAAATTATAGGTTATTTAAATCTTTGTCTACTATTAGTTTTTCTAAAACATTCTGTATTCTATTGTTTAGCTATATCATATCATTTAAAATGTTTAAAAATTTCTTAATTTCATTTTTCTCTGTATCCATATAGTTTTCTCAGTACATTTAATATATTTTAACAAATATTCATTGAACTTAAACAGTGTATAAATGTTAATAAATGCTTTGAAAAATACAAGAATGATTGAGACATCAGCTAAAACTACCACTTAGAGAACTTGTAGTTTAGAGGAGGAAACAAACTATAAAAATGACTTATAGCAATGATCCTTTCCATGAAAAGGATTATTTTCTCACTAGTACATAATTCTACTAATGTTTAGCTGAAATATTCCTGTTTATTTCATTTTTTGGTTTTTCTAGGAGAGGCAGTGAACACTTTTGTTTATATGCAACCCCTATACAAGTATGTTTTTAAAAGAATTAACATTTAAAGATGTACCTTACACTGCATAGTCAAAGTAATTTCCTTCTCCCAAAAAAGATGGATTTTCAAAACTGGATCCAAAGCAATGATAATTCATTATAGATAGTTGGTAAAGTTTACTAATTTTTTATTTTTATTATCCTTTGAACTTTATAACATTACTAACACCTTAATATCTTGAAGTAAGTACCCAATTACTGTCTACCTTTTACTCAGTAACATAATTGTTTAGAACTGCAAGAGCCAGATGAGACAGAGCCAGACATGTTGAATGAGTAAAGGGTTAAACTGACAGTTGGCCCTGGTCTACTATTTTTTAATAACAGTGACAAGCACTGTGTCAGAACCCACTTACCTATAAGTGCAGACTGAAAGCCAGGAACATAGAATTAAAACACATTTCTTTTCATGAAAATTACTTAAGCATTCTCTCCTGCACTAGGCAAATGTTTTCAGGTATCTGATGGAGTATAAATATAGGATGTCTATATGTCATTATATTTGAGATACCTTCCACTACTCTCATAGCCTAAATTTGTGTAAAGCTTTTTTTAAGTTTATTACAATGTTTAGAAATGGAGAATGAATAGAAAGAGAAGAAAACTTTAAAAGAGGAGTTTCAAGATGATAAGAGAAGGGAAATAACAGAAATACAAGGAAGAATTTCTTTAAGAAAGCGATGTCTTCAATAGGTTTTATTTCTCTGTAGAGCTAATGAGATCTAGTTTAGTGATGTAATAATAGTAGTTAACTTTGTTTAGATCTGTGCTGGAAAATTTAAATGCCTTGTGTTATTAATCTTTATGCTATCCCTGAGAATTAGGCTCTATTGTCATCTTCATTTTACAGATAGGACTAAACCGAGCTAAGCTTAAGGGAGATTAAAGTAACTTGCTCATGGTCACATAGTAAGTGATTTACCAAGAATTCCTCCAATTTATTTCACTGATTCTGGAGCTCTGTGCTGCTGTACTTCCAAAGCCTGGGGGCATGTTTTGCCTTGCTGGTAGAAGTATTAAAAACCGTCATTCAACATTTATTGAGCTCTTACCGTGTGTAGACCATCACTGTCCAACCAGCACCGGACGGACTTTAAGGAATCTAACTGAGGAGACATATAAACATTTGAAAGAGATGAAAACACTTAAAAAGAAAACACAAATAGGTGCAAATTAATGTGATCCAAACAGTCTGGATATCATTTGGTAACTAAAGTAAACAAGACTAAAACAAATAGCTACCATTCTATTTTTAAACCTTAATATTCTTCTGTTTTGGGGTTGTTACAGACTCAGTAATAAGACAACCTGAGACTGAAACTGGAGTCTGACTGAATAAAAGGAAAGAATGCCCTACATTGTCATTTTTGGGAATTGAAGGCTTGCTGTGATGCCTCAAGTTCAGCTAGTTATAACAAGAATGTTAGTACTTTAAACCAGTGCTTCTCTAACTTCAATGTGCATATGAATCCCCTCAGGATCTTGTTAAAATGAAGATTCTGACTCAGTAGATATGACGTGGGGCTTCAGAATCTGTGCATCTAACACCAGGTGATGCCAATTCTGCCCCAGGGAACACACTAAATAGCAAGGTTTTAGATCACAGAGCTAAGTATTTGACTTTAAACTATTGTATCATAAAGAAAATAAATACCATGTGAGGTAAGGCAGCAATTTTGAACTTACCATATCTCTGTATGTGTTGAAATAGTACCTTGTCATCAAAAGTAGTTGTAGAAGATAGGGATAGATATAAATACAATTATATACAGTAACTTGGAAGAAGATATAATCATCACAATTTTCAGCAGACTAACCTGATAATCATATATGCACAACTAAGTATATTTAAGATGTGTTTACTGAGTTTAATGTCAGTGTTACAGAAAATAATTTACATATGAGTCTTAGACATTAGTTATTAGAAGCAGAATAAACGATAGTTAAGAATATCAGGCTCCAGAGGTAAACTCCCCAGGTTCAAAAGCTGGCTTCCTCATACTCGTCTTCTGACCCCAGGAGTGCTCTCTCAGTGGCTCCCTTCCTTACGTCTGAAATGAGAATAACCCTAGTAAAGATGTCATAAGTTTATTAAGGGTTTGTTACATATAAAGCACTTAATAATAAATTGTCTATGACTGATGGTTATTACTATAGTATCAATACTATTTCTGTTAAGGAAATATTAGGCTGAATAATTTTGAAGGTGTTAGCCTCATCACTGCCAAGATTTGGTTATGATTACATGCCTGTGTGTAATGCCCCCTTTCAAGTTCTAAGGCAATAAATGTTTTCTAGACTGCTCTCTGAGCTGAGCTAGCTGCCGCTACATGCTGCTCCCGGATCTTAGGTTGTTTTTAATGCAGCAATTTGATCATCAGATAAATACATATTTGCAAATCCATTAATTAAATATTTGTAAGTAGCTACAAAGCAATGAGTTAAATGACTGTTCCTGTCCTCAATCAAACCCAATTTTTAAAATATAACAATAACTAGCTTTTAATATTCATCATTAGTTTTCATCTATATAACCATCAAAGATCAATTGCTGTATCATTTGTGCTAATCCTCAGAAATGAGCTAAATTTCTATTGTCCTACATATGGGAGCTCTCTAATTTCCTAAAATGGTATTAATAACTAAGGTATTCTTTAAGTTTCTGTGTTTCAGACCTCCAACTCTTCTTCCTTCTGCTTAAACAAGGCACATGGCAGCCAAATCTTTTGTTGGGTATTAATATGGACTAAATTGAGCTAGTCTCATTGGTGGCAAAAGTAACTGATTTAATTCTACAGCTTTCTTGAACCTTTTGATAGAAACTAAAATCAAATATGAAAATAAAAAATTTTAAATGTAGACTTTTCCCTTTCCTCCCATGACTCCTCTGCTGTATCAGAGGGTATTGTAGGTAGGAGCTAGCTCCTGTATCCTTCCTCCGAAGGTCTCCTCTTTGCTTGTGGCAAGACGGTTTAAGGGTGTTCAGTTTGACAAGGTCTGGAAATGACACATGTCTTTGAGAAACCCCTTTCCTTTATTGTTACAGTTCACATATTTTAAGCATACACTTTATAGAACTAATATAACACTGTTCATTCTCTTTTGACAAATAAACATTTGTATAAACGTTTGTTTTTTTTCTTTTGATAATTTTGATATTGAAGATCACGAACTTAGAAGAACAGTTAGAGCAATTCAGAGAAGAACTGGAAAATAAGAATGAAGAAGTTCAGCAGCTACATATGCAATTAGAAATACAGAAAAAGGAATCTACTACCCGCCTACAAGAACTTAAACAAGAAAACAAATTATTTAAGGTGATTAGTTAAGCAAAACTTTGTAAATAACTTATCGTTTTGTCTTGTGCAAGCCTGAGTATTAAGCATTTGCTAAATCCAGCTGCTAACTAGTGCTTAACAGAGGAACGTGGGCTGCAGATTGATATACATGGTACTTATTCTTAAATCAACATAAACATTTGAATTTATCATAAATGAAAAAATGTTGAGATCTTTTATCAAAATATTTTAAGAATTATTGATTTACAATAACTGTATAATATCTCTGATTTTTGTCATTTGTGTATTTTGGGCACTATATCTTTTGTAAGAGTTGCTTGAAAGAAGTTTAAAAATCACATGTAATGATCTGTCCAACTGGGATGGTTATTTTTGACCCTAGGATGAAATGGAGAAGTTGGGATTTGCTGTAAAGGAATCTGATGCTACCTCTACTCAGGACCAACATGTACTATTCGGGAAATTTGCCCAAATGATGCAGGAAAAAGAAGTAGAAATTGATCGATTGAATGAGCAAATTACAAAACTTCAGCATCAACTTAATATTACAACGGATAATAAGGTACACGAATTTAAAATCTATTATTACATGAAGTTAATTTAAACTAGAATTTTAAAGGGCAAAATGGTGATTTTTCAGTTTCTCTTTGAATGTAAAATGCAAATAAACCTTAATTCTCTTTTACCCATTAATTTTAATTTAACAAGCTATGTATATTTTTATCTCCTCCTAGTATTGTCAAAGATTTTTGATGGTTTACAGGGAGTCTTTGGTGACTTAGATTTCCTCATATTATTCTAACCAAACCTATTAAAAATTCTTCTGTTGTGAGTTAAATAAGATAATGACATTTGGGTGCCATCTGCTATAGACTGTTTTTATTTCAGTACTTCATCCTTTTCGATTAGAGTGTATTGATACTATTTTACTTATAGGAATTCAGCTACTAAAAGTGCAAATCACTTTATATTTAACAGAACTTTCTGAATGAAGTTCTAAATAAAATCTTTGATATTATGGGGGGACTGTTGGCTTATATTAAAATTAATGTAGTGTGTCTGAGAGGTATATTATTTTGTGTGATGAACACTTGAAGATCCTGTCCAAAATAAGATAAAATTCCCAAAATATAAATACATATTTTTATATTACTCTTTTTTCATTAACTGATAGGTTATTGAAGAAAAAAATGAACTGATAAGGGATCTTGAAATGCAAATAGAATGTATGATGAGTGATCAAGAACGTGTGAAGAAAAATAGAGAAGAAGAAATTGAGCAGCTCAATGAAGTGATTGAAAAACTTCAACAGGAATTGGCAAATATTGAACAGAAGACATCAGTGGATGCTAATTCTCTCCCAGAAGAAGCAGATAGTTTAAAACATCAGTTGGATATGGTAATAGCTGAAAAACTGGCTTTGGAACAGCAAGTAGAAACCACTAACGAAGAAATGGCCTTCACGAAAAATGTGCTTAAAGAAACCAATTTTAAAATGAACCAGCTAACAGAAGAATTATGTAGCTTAAAGAGAGAACAGGAAAATCGGGGAAAAATCCAGAGTGTATCAGAGAAAAGTGTTAACACGGCTATAGATGATCTAAGCAAAAAGAAACCTGAACTAGAAGTTGTCCGTACTGAGGACGCTCTTAAACCCCTAGAAAACCAGACTTACTTCCAGTCTTTTGAAGAAAACAGCAAAGTTTCCATCAACAGTTTGGAGACAAAGGTGCTACATCTCGAGAGCACTGTGAGTGCAAAGAACTTAGAACTTACCCAGTGTTATAAACAAATAAAGGACATTCAAGAGCAAGGCCAGGCTGAAACAGCAATGCTTAAAAAGAAGATTGTTAACCTACAGAATATACTTGAGGAAAAAGTTGCTGCTGCTCTTGTGAGTCAGGTCCAACTTGAAGCAGTTAAGGAATATGCAAAACTCAGTCAAGGAAAACAAGCAAGTTCATCAGAGCCTGAAAGAACAAATAGACAGAATTTAAATCCACCAGCAGAAAATGAGATGGAGTCAAATGTATCAGCTCTAACCTTAAGAATATCAGAATTAGAAAGCCAGGTGGTTGAAATGCAGACTAGTTTGATTTTGGAAAAAGAACAAGTAGAAATTGCAGAGAAAAATGCTATGGAAAAAGAAAAAAAGCTACGAGAACTACAGAAGCTATTGGAGGACAGTGAGAATAAACAGGGAGGCAAAGAAAGGAAAAGAAGCCCTCAAGGAGATTTTGAAGTTCTCAAGGTTAGTTTGTATTTGATTTTTTTTCACTTAAATATTCCCCTAAGAAACTATTCTTTTCTATGTTCCGTAGGCTGATTGCTAATTTACTAAATTACAGATGGTGTTCTTATACATCTAGCAATTCATACGTAAAGGGTTTTATAAAAATATTTCTATTGTGTACAGTCATATTATCTCTAGAATAATGGATACGAGCTGTACTTTGTGGTCTTCAAATCACAATATTTATTTCACAGGCATAGTCATTAAATAGAGCAGTCGGAAGAGACTTCGAAGTGTTAAGTTGAGCAAATGTCCTCTAGAACTTGTATGGGTTCTTTTTCCTTTTCCCTCTAACGTGCATGTTATGTGATCATCCCTTTTAGGTAATGGAAAGTATCAAATGTATTAGTGTCCTACTGAATTAACATGTGAGTGATAAGTCATTGGCTTTTGCAGATTTTATACCTGATAATAAACTTCATACTTTCCTAGGAAAATTTTGAATTTCACCCAGGTCTACTTATGTAGAGATCTGAAATCACAGTTATTTCTTAGCATAGGACTGATATGAAAGGACTTTAATTTTCATATCCTCACTTTATAGTTTATAATTTTGAATAGTTGATGTACAGTCTTATCTGAACACCAGGAGATTAACTGATATAGCAGGATTCTATGAATATATAATTTATTTTGCAAAGGATAATAATTTTTTCCATTTGCTAGTCTATTTCCTCCTAGCTCACTGAAACTATAAATGACTATAAGCAATAGTAAAATAGTAATGTGAGTTTTTGTGTATAAAAAATGTCTGAGAAATATCTTAGTGATACCTGATATCTTTGGAAGAAAGTGATATATGTTAGTTTTTGAATGGTAACAATATTTTCATTAATAATTTATAAATTTTTTAGGCTACATACTAGTGTCATGATTTATCTTTCATTCTCAGAAAATCATTCTCACTGTCTCAAGACTATAAAATGATGGTTCTGAAAAAGTTTCCCTATTTTTTCAAAGACCATGGATTATTTCAACCCCTTTTATCTTATAGGCAGTCATTCCTGAAAAAACTTCCTTAGAATGTATACGTGTTTTGAACTTGGTTATATGTTTTGAAAACGATATGTTTCTTATGTTTTTTCACATTTGCCATTCAGACAAATACTGAGCTGATTCATACCAATGAAGAAAGTGAATTTTTTGATCAACTTGCGGTTCTTAGAGCTGAGTTAGCAACTACCAAAGAAGAACTTGCCAGTTATAAAGAAAAGGCAGAAAAACTTCAAGAAGAGCTTTTGGTAAAATAAGTAACATAGCTTCTAATTCAATTACATCTACCTATCTTAATTTTATTTCAAAGTATATTCTCTTCTATAGAAACAAACCCAGATCTATGACTTAAAACTTAAAAAAAATTTAAAGCTTTTGTAAATGTGATGAAAAGTTATTATAAATTCTTTACTAGCATCTTCTTGCTTGGTTTTCCTTGGAATCTTTGTTTAGGGAGATGGTTTTTTAATCTCTAGCCTATTAATGAAGGAGGAGAATGACAGATGTTAAAGAGAACTGTATATCCCATGAGACTCCAGAGTAGAGGCTGATAAAATAATTTCACTTCTGTGGGCATCTGTGACCATACTTATATACAAATGTGTATGGAAACTGTGAATGTTTCTGAAATGTTTTTCCTGTTCTGAGGAAAATGAAAATATTAGCAAGAATTATATTCTCTTCTTTACCCTAAATTCTACATTCAGTATTTTTAACTAAATGTTCTACTGTTTTTCCATTATTTTTTAGATAAAAGAAACGGATATGGCATTTCTTCAGAAAGATTTAAGCAAAGTTAAGAATCAGCTCACAGAGGCAGAAGAGAAATTATCCTGCTTCTTAGAAAAAGAAGCTAAGACTGAGGTGCAAGAAAACAGAAAGGTCTGCCTATTTGAGCCACTTCCTGTTAAAGTGGGTAAAAGCTCCACATCCCAGACAGACAGGACTCTCACGGTCAATAGCAGCAATCAGACTCCACATATTCGTGTTAGAAATGCAGGAATACAGATTGATTTACAGAATGAATGTTCATCAGAAGAAGTCACTGAAATAATCAATCAGTTTACTGATAAAATTGAGCAGATGCAAGAGCTGCATGCTGCTGAAATTTTGGATATGGAATCCAGACATATTTCAGAAACGGAAACCTTAAAGAGAGAGCACTGCGTTGCTGTTCAGTTACTGACCGAGGAATGCGGTGCCTTGAAGGCAGTGATACAGTGTCTGAGAGCTAAAGAGGTAATTGGTTTTCCTAGTAGATGTTTTTCATCATTCTGTGATTTTTTTTTTTTTTTTAATTCTATGTTTTTAAGAGAAAAAGAAATTTGGGACAGTTGCTTCCTTATGATAAAATTACAATTTTAAATCTTTCCATTGTGTACAGTCAGATAATAACTTCCCACAAAGTTCCTATGCAGGTTTGCACCGTGATGTTTTCATTTCTTAATTCATGAGTGTTTCTTCTTCTTATGGTAATAGCCATGAAAAAAACTAAAGACATGATGTAAGCCATGGATAGTTTTATTTATTGTGAAATGTGTGACAGATCTAATTGTGCTTTTTTTTTTAAAACAGCATTTTACAAAGAATAAGACTTCATTGGACCCTGTTTTTATTAAGCAAAAATAGTTATGTCTTGTTTGTTTGTTTGTTTTCTCTAATTAGGGATCCTCAATTCCTGTATTAACACATTCTGATGCTTACCAAACTAGAGAAGTATGTTCCAGTGGTAAGTTATATAAATTTCTGGAATTTTTATAGTACTTGTTTAAAAGTGTTTGTTTCTTTTTAATAGTCAGTGGTTTTCTTTATTTCAGATTCTGGATCAGACTGGAGTCGGGGAATTTATCTTACACAAAGTCAGGGATTTGACTCAGCATCAGAAGGCCGAGGAGAAGAAGGTGAAAATTCAACAGATTCATTTCCAAAGAAAATAAAGGTACTAAAGGACAGATATCTTTTAGTATAATTTAGTCAGTGTGGTTTCTATATTGAACATAGTAGTTTAATTAGAAATTTATGCAGTAAAATCCCCTCTGAAGGGAGAATCGCAGAGCTAGAAGAAACGTTGGCATCTGTTTAGTCTTATTTCCATGTTTTGCAGATATTAAAGTACAATATATTTAATAATTATTTGTATAAGTATTTTTTAAATTTTATTATATTTTTGTCAATATTCTTAAATTGTTATCAAGGACTAGAATTTATCTCCTACGTATTTCTTTTGGTCAAATTAGTGACTAATCGTAAAATCCAAGAAGAGTATGTTAGCTAAATTGAAGGAACAAAGTTGTAGGCCGTTCATTCTGGGATTGGCTAACCCCTGCATAGGAAGACGCCATTCCTCATAGGAAGAAGTAATGGTAGGCTGGTATTTTCTGCCTGCAGTGGCTTTTCCAAATCAACCTAACTAGGTAAAGTTATCTTGATTAAAGTGTATTCTTAAAATGTATTTCTCTTTGTATGTCTGACTTTGTAGTCTTTGAAAAAGTCATAATTCTGGCTTTTGGGTTTTGGTGTGTAGGGATTACTGAGAGCTGTCCATAATGAAGGCATGCAGGTGCTCTCTCTCACCGAGTCTCCTTATAGTGATGGAGAGGACCATTCTGTTCAAGTTTCAGAATCTTGGCTAGAAGAAAGAAGAGCTTACTTCAGTACAATCTCATCTCTTAAGGATTTAATTACCAAAATGCAAGTGCAAAGACAAGCCGAGGTACTCAAAGAATATTATGTGTCTAAATAGTTTTATATGATTTTTATCAATAGTAAGGCACCTTGCCAATTAATGCATTATCTTTTATGATGTATTTTCACATGAATTAGTATATATTGTTTAAATGCCGCAAGTCATATTCTTGAAAATAATTCACATGCTCCTAGGCTTCTAATACTTATTTTGATTAGTAGCTAAACATCATTTTTAGAGCATTTTTTAAATATGTTTATTTGAAAACTAACTTTCGTTTTTTTATACTCTGCTAGGTTTATGATAGTTCTCAATCTCCTGAGAGCTTCTCAGACTGGCGAGGTGAACTTCTGCTTGCCCTTCAGCAAGTTTTCTTAAAGGAGCGCAGTGTTTTACTAGCTGCATTTCAGACCGAGCTGACAGCTCTAGGTACTAGAGATGCAGTTGGATTATTAAACTGTTTGGAACAAAGAATACAAGAGCAGGTATCAAAATGAAACTTTAAATAAAGCTTTAAAAGAGAGAATGCTTTTTAATAGTAATAAGAAAGTGAGTTATTGATTAGTTTTAGAGTAAGTCTGAAGGTTAAAATTCTAACAGGAGCCACTAAGAATATTTAGAAGAAAAATTATTACCTTAAGTGTTTTTATCTTATGTTAGGAAGTAACCAAGACTGAAAATTAATGAGCTAATCGTCTAACTGAGGCAGTTAGAAAAAGAGCAACAGAATAAGCCCAAAGAAATTAGGAGGGATATGATTCAGTCAAGCTCATTACTTGCAGTGGATTCGGTAAAGTTGCCGTGAATGTTGAGCCATGGCCACTAGGGGAAATACAGGCTTAGGTTCCTGTGAGCCCCTGCTCATGATATTTTGTCTGCCAGTCAGTACATAACCTTGTTTTATGTGTGTTTCTGTTTAAAGATACCTTATTTACTATATATTATTGATTTATTAACATTCAACTCATGGCCAACAACACTATAACCTATGCCTAAATGAAGCTTATCTAACACAGGTTTCCTTCATAAAATGTAGCTTTCTTCTGCTTAGAAACAGTAGAAAGTATAATACTTCATCACTGTGCTCGGGGACCATTTTAAACATCATAATCACCAATTTAAAAAAGCACAAAAGTGCAAAGAACACATCACTAAGTGGATGGCAAAAAGGACACGTATTTATAGTATAAGGTATGAAAGAAGAAGGCACACTCACCTTGTTTGACTTGCTAGGAACATGTCCATCTGGCAGTTTAAATGTTTGCCACTGAGTACATGTTTGCAAATGACTAAAAACAATGCATTTATTTATTTGGGAGTCACATACATTTTTGTGAATTGGCAAATTTGTTAATACGTAATCAACAAATAATGAGGCTCAACTATAATAAAGAAAAAAGTTAGTGAAATACATACACTAGTACAACAGAGAGGATAAAACAGTAAAAGTTGGCTCTTTTAAAGGCTAATATAATAGAAACTTTTCTGGAGAATTGGTTAAGGAAAAGATAAAGCATACTTTTTACTTTTAAAAGTTAGGAATAAAAAGAGGATCAAAACCAAAGATATAGGTGAGATATTAAAATAATACAACATTGTGAATAATTTTATGTCAATTCAAAACTTGGGTGAAATGGACAATTTTTCTAGAAAAATATTCCTATCAAGAAGAAATAGAAAATCTGAAAAGACCTGTAAGTAGTAAAGCAATCAAATCAGTAGTTAAAAATCTACTCACAACACTTAGCTTCCAGATCTTGATTTTTAAGTACATTCTCCATTAAGGGAATTAGGACTTCTTGTAGTAATGGCTGATTCCAGGGCTGGGCAAATACAGGATGAATCTGGAATATCTCATTTTGCTAACAAGGAATTGCTAAAAGAATAAAGGCAATACGTCAGAGGATCACAGAAGCCAGCTTGAAGGCGTTCATTTCACACTGGCTAAATTTGGGACAATTTCAACATCAAACTAAATAACGAGAATGACAAATTATAAACCAAAGAGTAAAATAAGAATTCATGAGTTCATACTAATATAATAAATGAATAAAAATTCTTACAATAGAATGTTGACTAGCAGGTAGAAGCAATGGTAGAATTAATAAATCACCCTTTGTTAAACACTATCGTAATAGTCAACTGACTGTGATCAGGGAAGTATACTTACAGAGTCTCAAAGAGAAAATACTTTTTAATTACGAAAGGAAAAGCAGTAACTTTGTAGTAGAGAAACCTTGCCGATACCACCTTAACCAAGTGATCAGAGTTAATATCCCCAGTACTGGAACCAGCAGACACCATGTACTTCCTGACATGAAGCTCACAACGTCACTTTTGTGCATAACCAAAGTGTGCTCATAGGGACACATTAGACCAAAGTAAATTGAGGCTTCTACACATCTATCAGAAGGGCCAAAATAAAAATTAGTAACAAAACCAAGTGCTGACAGAGAAATTGTAACTCTCGTACATTGCTCTTAGGAATATAAAATGGGAGCATCACTCTGGAAAACAATCTGGCAGTTTCTCATAAAATTAAATGTACACTTACCATACAACCTACAAGTCACACAGTATTTAATCTGACAGAAGCGAAAACTTATCTCTCCATAAGAACCTATGCATGAATATTTATAGCAGTTTTATTTGTAATAGCCCCAAACTGGAAACAACCCAAATGTCCTTTGACAGGGGAATGGTTGAACAAATTATAGTAGATCCATACAGTGGAATGCTACTCAGCAATTAAAAAGGAACAACTACTGATACTCTGAACCTCTTGAGTTATATGACACTCTTGAAATGACAAAATTATAGTGATAGAGAACAGGTCAGTGGTTGTCGGGTTAGGAGTGGGGAGAGGATGACTACGAAAGAATTTATTTGTGGTGATGAAACAGTTCTGTATCCTGACTGGTGATGGTTATATGAATCTATACATGTGATAAAATTTCATAGTACTCTACACCAAGATAATGAATGAGTGTATGTAGAAACTAATGATATATGTATAAGTGCTGTAGTTTAAATAGTATTGTACCAATGTCAGTTTTCTGGTTTTGATAATGTACTATAGTTATGTCAGATGTTATCAGGGAAAGCTGGCTGAATGGTACGTGGCAACTTTGTCTTAAATTATTTCAAAATAGAAGTTTTTAAAAATTGAGGGGACATACAAAATAACCTGTACTCCTCAAAAATTCAAGGCCACAAAAGAAGACTAATATATCATTTTCTGCCCTTTTGCTATTAAGGACATTTAGCAAAATTTAAATAAGCTCTGTACATTATAGTAGGTTATAGTAAGTTAATTTCCACTTCGATAATTGTACTGTGGTTCATAAAAGAATATTGTTTATAGAAAATATACATTACAGTTTTTAGGGTTAAAGGAGCATCTGACTGCAACATATACTCACACATTTTGGAAAACAAAAATGATACATGTGTATATGTGTGTAGAAATATACACACAGATACATAGATAGAAGGGTAAAGCAAGTTTGGTTAACATTTGGGGAATTTGGATGAAGGATATATGGGGATTCCTTGCACAATTTTTGGAGCTTTTTTGTGAGTCTGAAATTAAAATACGAAATTAACTACAATTTTTTTTTAAATCTATCCACAAAAATTATACCAAGCCCAAATGGTTTTACAGGTGAAGTCTACCAAACATTCATGGACTAATTCCAGTCTTACAGATAAGCTTCTCATTGTTGGATGATTGTGGGAATGCTCTTGCCCTATCTTTGTGTGAGGAAGCTAGTATAAATCCTGGTTCCCAAAATCAGACAAAGATAACACAAGAAAGAAAAAATGTGGACCTCTTTTATTCCTGAACATAGATGCACAAATCCTGAACAAAATATTAATGTACCAAATCCATCAATTTATATATTTTAAAGACACAATCACCTTACACTTATCCAGGGATGCAGGGTGCATACTATTAAAAACAACTGATGTAACTCATTACTTTAACTAATCAAAGGGAAAGAACGTAGTCATCTCAAGAGATAAGGCTAATTAATTAAAATGAAGAATTTCATACTTTAAAATAGCTTAAAGCAAATAAACTAAAAAACAGATTTCTAGAACTAAATAAAGTATGTCTAGCAAAAACCTACAACAACCATCATATCTGATAGCTAAATATTAAAACTATTTCTTATCAAAGGGTCTAGTAGTTCAACTTTGTCCTAAATATCTAGCTAGCAAAGCAAGAAAAATAATTAAGGATTGGGGTTGTGGAAGACCCCTTATTTACTTACATAGAAAACGAAAGAGAATTTATACACACAGATTTTTATAATTGATAAGAAAGTTGGATAATGTTGCTGGATAAACGATCAAGATACAAAAATCTGATTTCTCAACAGGAAACAAAATATAATTTTAAAAATAATTATTTACAGTAGCATTAAATGGACAAACTCCTGAAAGTATACAAACCAAAACTAACTCATGAAAAAAATAGAAAACATGAATAGACCTGTAATAGTTAAATTAGTAATTCTAAAACTTCCCACAAAGAAAAGCCCAGGATCAGATGGCTTCACTGGTGAATACTGCCATGTTTAAAAAAGAATTAATACCAGTCCTTCACAAATTGATCCAAAGAAAGAAGAGAAGGGAACACTTCCGAACCTATTCTATGAGTTTCAAAACCAAAGACATCACAAGAAAACTACTGACCAAGTATCCAATGAGATTAATACAACCAATGGAAAAACGAACAAATAATACAAATATGTGCTCACATGGAAGATAATAAAGAGTATCTAATCATTATATGAAAAGATGCTCAAAATGTCATATTATTTGTAGTGTGGAATACTATATAATAATGAAAATTGGTGTAAAGTAGGTCTACATGTGTCAGCCTAGATGGTTCACTAACACTTTAAGTAAAAAAGGCAAATTACACCAAAATGAACACAATATGATGCCATTTATATAAAGTTTTAAAACACACAAAACGGTATTGTACGTTGTTTAGGATATGCGTATGTATGTAATAGTATACAGAGAGTATGAAAATAATGCCAGACTTAGAATTTGGTTATTTCTTCAGCAGGTGGTGCAGAGGAGGATGTGTTCAGGGAGTTGTACACAGGGGGCTTTAGTTGTATAGGTGCTTTTTCCTAGGCTAAGTACATGGGTGTTTATTATATTATACATCATGTTTTCTTGTGTGTTTGAAGAATTTCAAAATAAATGTAAAGATTAATAACCAGAAAGTAAATCCTAATGAGCAGGAAGAGAAAATGAATAATATCTTTATACAATTTTAGCATGTATGTTCCATTCATTCTTCCTTAGACTTTGTGGTTATTAATTTTCTTGTCTTTATAACTTCTTCACTTGATTTTTTTACTTTGCATTGTTGCAGGGTATTGAATATCAGGCAGCTATGGAATGCCTCCAGAAAGCAGATAGAAGGAGTTTGTTATCTGAAATTCAAGCACTGCGTGCTCAAATGAATGGTAGAAAAATGACACTGAAAAGAGAACAAGAGAATGATCAGCCAAGCCAAGGTATGCTGTATAACAGGGTCATATGGTGGCACAAATAGGTGACAATGTTTCACTTCATCTCCCTTTTTATTGATCAATTAAAACACATTTCTTCTTAGTCACATTTTGTTTTCATTCTCCTATCAGAGAGGTAATTTACATTAATTATTCTAGGGATTAAAGGGTTGTCCAATTGGTTTTAAACATATATATGTGTATATATGTATACATAATGTTTTTATATATTGTATATGTGTGTGTATTTAAATACATTACACAAATATATGTATGAGGTCAGACAAGTAAGTTCCCGAACTAATCCTAGAAAAAGTGCTGCATACCTCACTGCTGAATATCACTACAGTCACCTTAGAACTACTCCCCTTGGGAAGCTATGCACCAGTGCCAGCGCCTAGTCCACCCTTGAAAGCAATTCTGGAACTCTTTCTGGAATGGCCATCAGAGCTGTCGTTGTGTTACTGTCCTGAATGTCATCAAAATGTCTTCCTTTCAATATTTCCTTTATCTTCTGGTAAAAAAAGAAGTCATTGGGGGCCAGATCAAGTAGTAGGGAGAGTGTTCCAATACAGTTAGTTATTTCTGGCTAAAAACTCCCTCACAGACAGTGTCACGTGGGCTGGCGCATTGTCGTGATGCAAGAGCCATGAACTGTTGGCGAAAAGTTCAGGTCGTCATGCAGCTATTTCACACTTCCAAAAATAGTAAACTTGGTTAACTGTTTGTCCAGGTGATACAAATTCATAATGAATAATCCTTCTGATTTCAGAAAAGGTTAGCAACATCATTGCAACAAGTTCGCAAACTTAATTGTCAGACTTTGTGTATATATTTGAATACATACACACAGTTGACCCTTGCACAACATGGGGGTTAGGAGCAGTGACCACTTGAGCAGTCAAAAATCTGAGTATTAGATTAAGACAGCCTTCCACATATCAAAAATTCAGTATTTTTTTTTTTTTTAGAGTTGAAAAATATTTAGGGTTTTCTCACCAGGTACAAACTCCTACATAGCTTTGGGAATAGAAATAAAATAGCTAACATTAAGTCATGCTATGCCATCTAAGCTTATTTCTCCATCATCATAAACAAAAGCAATAGTTCTTGAAATTGGGAAGAAGTAGTGGTTGTAAGGTGCATGGGTTATTGCTCAATTACTGCAAAGATAAAATGCTATGTGTCACACAGACTGGTCGGGACATGCTTTAGAATATCAGTGGACTCCTTTTATTTCCTGTAAAGTTTGGAAACAATTTCTGCTAGCTATGTGTGGAGAGAGAATGACAGTAACTCTTACAAAATACTTGAATCAAAGAGACTGCAATTTTCTTACATAGAAACAGATATATTTAACTTACGATGAACAAACATTGTCTTGACCAGGTTGTTTCCCCATTAAGTTCATTATCTTTCTTTTTTTGAAGCTCTTTATAAGGATAATTTAAAAGAAAAATCCACAATGAAAGTAACTATTTCTTTTTAATCCTTTTTTTATTGTGAACTATAACGTACATACAAAAAAGTGCAAAATGCAAAACTGTACAGTATAACAAATTATTAAATTAGTATCTGTGGAAGCATCACCCAGTCAGATATCCCAGAAGCCCCCTTCCCAAACACATGCTCCTCTTTTAACCTAGATACCTATTATCCTGATTTTTTTGTTGTTGTTTTACTCTCTACTTACATATTTCTAACCGATGTAAGTTTACAGTTTTTCCTGCTTTTGAACTTTATCACACTGTATATATTTGTGTCTTGCTTTCACTTCTCGATGATATTCTTCTGTACATTGTTATTCAGTGTTTCTGATACATACGTGCCAGAGTTTCTGATGTATACGTGCATGAGTTTTCTGGGTACATACCCAGAAGTGGAATTGCTGGGTAATAGAATACATATGTTCAAATGTATTAGATAATGCCAAACTTTTCCCAAAGTGGTCACATCAATTTGTATGCTTACTAGCAGTGTATGAGAGTTCTGTTGCTTCACGTCTTTGCCAACAATTGGTATTGTCAGACCTTTATTGCCAATCTGGTGAGTGTGCAGTGGATTGTTATTGTGGTTTTAATTTTACATTTCTCTCATTATTGAAGTAGTTTGTCATGATTATTGCTTGGCTGGATTTCTGTTTTGTGAAGTGCTTGTTCATATCTTTTCCCCCACTTTTGATAGGGGTCTGTTAATTTAAATTGAGTTGCAAATAGAAATCTTTAGAGATTAAAGTAAAATAGAAGTTTCATCATATCTAGTGAAGATACATGTCTTTGTCTTCAGATTTGTTTAATAAAATGGTAGAAACTCCTGTCCTTTTGCAGATTTTGAAAGTTACACCATAGTCTTAACATTTGTCATTGGAAAGCTGAAGATTTAAAATATCTTAAAATATTTCAGAGAAAACAAGTATAATGACATCACAAATATATCACTTATGTTTCAACAGAATTAATTGATTGTTTTCAGAAAATTGATTAGTATATTTTAGTTAAGTTCAACTCCACTGAAAACTTAATTAATATCACATAGATACATATTTATACATGTAAATCATTAGCCTCTACTCCCTAAGGAATAGTTTTAAACACCTAAATTAACATGATTATCTTCTAAAGCCAATATTATTTCTGTCTCCTAACATCAGTAATATGAATTGTAATATGAAGTGATGAACTTTGATAAAATTTTTTAAGTTAAAAATACATTTATGGTAGAATGCAGAAACAAAAGAATGGAGTAGAAACCGCACCTCGAGTCTCCTAAATCCTACTAGGTTGGTGCAAAAGTAATTGCGGTTTTTGCAGTTATTTTTAACCTTTTAAACTGCAATTACTTTTGCACCAACCTAATAAAGTAATGACTATTAATGCTCAGGTAAATATGTCTCCAGACCTTTTCAATGTGCATATGTATATAAGTTTATATTTTTCACAACAGGGGTATCCTGATGCATATTTTGTAACTAAAAATAAAATATTGTATTTAGTGAATTAATATTTCAGTTTGTTTTCATTGTAATAGATAGACATATAGCAGGGTTTGGTGGTTTTGTGTTATTTTGTTTTGTGTTTTTTTTTAAAAAGACCGTGATCCAAATTGAGGTTTGGACTTCTACTTCTCTTACAATAAAGTTCCTAGGTACTCTGCGAAGGAGGGCTGGACAAAACACGCAAGCAGTTCTGGTCATTGTGGTCACAGTCACATGGGTGACTCCTACAAGTGCTTATGTGGCTGTCAGAACTACTGGAATTTTTTAGTGTGAGCTACAGAAGTTTTGAATGAACAAATACAGATTTCTGTTGTGTGAACACATGGAGTATTTTTATTCATTTCAGGTCTTGTATCCATTCATGTATTCTGTTAAACTTTTATCATGCTTATATATTTATAGTTCTGAAATCTTGACCATTAGCCCTGTGAGGAAAATACGCATAAAATGCACATGTATATGAATTGCTGACCTTTGGGAGTGAGATCTTTTCACATTCGCTTTGTAGTAATTTCCTCAATTACAAATCAGTTCTTACCAACAAAGTATTTATAAACCAAATAAGAGTTGCTAGATCATACTTGAAATATGAATAATCTTCCATTTAGAGCTCTTGGAATATAACATACAGCAGAAGCAGTCTCAGGTGCTGGAGATGCAAGTGGAGCTCAGCAGTGTGAAAGATCGGGCAGCAGAACTGCAGGAACAATTGAGTTCTGAGAAAATGGTGGTTGCTGAACTGAAGAGTGAACTTGCCCAAACCAGACTGGAACTAGAAACAACACTTAAGGCACAGCATAAGCACCTCAAAGAATTGGAGGCATTCAGGTATGCCAGGCTCCCTTATTATACACCTGTATTAGTGAAGACATTGGAATAATTTTGTCACAGACACTGGGCAGATGTTACAAAAACATAACATTATGCATGATGTTTAAATAGCATGAAACTTTGTTATTTATAGGAAGAACTAACAGTGGAAAGGAAACATTCGAAATGATAAATTTGTGATATTGGCATAGTCTCTACTGTGGCTTCAGTTCTATTTGAGACTTGTATAAAACATATAAGTTTGACCTTTATTTTACTACCAAGTAATTTGAAATGACATTTATGATTTCAGTATGATTCATGCTTCAATTAGCTAATATATGCAAAATGCTTTAAAAGATAATGCTTGTAAAAAGAATAAATTTGTGAGTGTAAATACTGAGATATTCTGCTTGCTAAGTATTCATTCCAAGTACAGTCTTTATTTTGAACATTATTTTCACACACAAACACGTTAATGCCTCTGTTTAATAAAAGACAAAAGGAAATTTTTTATTAATATTATTTTGTAACAGTAAATTGTTTTTAATGGTAAATAATTGTACTGCTAGAAACAGTTCATTTGAAATGAACCAGTCAAAAATCTTTATCTTTACATGGTTTGTATTTTTCTATTAGCTAGTTTATAATATGCTTCCACTTTTTAGTGGGAGCTGTTCTCTCTTTCTCTCTCACTATATAGTCGTCAAAGTCGTTTTATGAGAGTTCATTTGTCTCTCTGATTTAGGTTGGAAGTTAAAGATAAAACAGATGAAGTACATTTGCTTAATGACTCATTAGCAAGTGAACAGAAAAAATCCAGAGAGCTCCAGTGGGCTTTGGAGAAAGAGAAAGCCAAACTGGGACGCAGTGAAGAGCGGGATAAAGAAGAACTTGAGGTATTGTTATCTCTGTCATTAAATATCTGTGGAAAATCCAAAAACGATAGAGGATAGAGAGTCTGGAGACCTTTCTCTTTCTTAAATGTCAACCTTAGACTCTTCATGAAGTACAATTAAGTTAACTACTATTATAATTGTTACCTGAACTGTTTTATCAGGAAATGCTAATAGTGATGCTTTTTTTCCATTATTATATCCAAGGATGCATACAGACTGTTCTGCTACAACATATGTTTTGGGAATTTGAATTAGTGCATATACAATTTGATAAATACAGCAATCGTGTCTGCTTAATACAGAAGTAGTTTGGATTCCTGTTTTGTCCTAGGGAAGGGGAGCAGTGATACTTTTCTGGCAGCAGGGGTCCCCACTGCTCTGAGTCCCTTAACTCTGGGCTCTGTCCCAGAGAGGCTCATGGCAGGCTGGACCGCACTCAGGCCGCCCTTTCACCATAGCCCACTGGCCCATGCTCTTCTATCCACGTGATCCCAGGACTCACTAGCTCTGTACTGGAAACTATGTAGCCAGCATTTCTGCCCTGCTGCTTTTGAGGTTTGTTGTTGTTTTAATGTCCACCATGGTAGCCTCCAGGTATAGCGAGCTCTCTGCCTGGCAAGGACTTGTTATCTCCTTAGGTACTGATTTCTGTTTTTTAATCATTACAAATTTGCGTAGGTTTTGAGTAGTTTGTCCCTAGCCCTGCTTTCCCTGTAAGCCCTATTATTTTTACTATGTGATGTTGGAAAACCTGGAGTTTTTCGATAACTTGTATCACATTATATCAGAAATACTTGTATTTTTAATGGCTATTGTTCCTCGAAGAAGTGTATCCTGCTTCATATTCCTTAACCAGATATGATGGCTGATGTTTGAAGAGAAAGTATTACTTAGCTTAGCTATCTTTTGTTTATATTCTTTGATTAAAATGACCTGGCTGTCCAAATAATAATGCTCTAACCACTGAAAATTTAATAAACTAAATAATCAGTTCTGTTACCAAATACTATCAACTTAGTATTAATAAAGGCACAATTGTGTATTTAAAAGTATTGTTAATAATATTAACACATTCTTAATTGCAACTTTCTCCTACAAGGACCTGAAATTTTCACTTGAGGGTCAGAAGCAAAGGAATATTCAGCTAAATCAACTTTTGGAACAACAGAAACAACTACTAAACGAATCACAGCAGGAAATAGAATCACAAAGAGTGCTACTTGATGCCCAGTTATCAGAAGAACGAGGTCGAAACTTAGAGCTTCAAGTACTTCTTGAATCAGAGAAAGTTCGAATTAGGGAAATGAGTAGTTCCCTGGATCGGGAGCGGGAACTGCGCGCCCAGCTGCAGCAGCGCAGTGACGACAGTGGGCAGCCTCGGACCCCCTTGCCCTCTGAGGACCTCCTCAGAGAGCTCCAGAAACAGTTAGAGGAGAAACACGGTCGCATAGTAGAATTGTTAAGTGAGACTGAGAAGTATAAACTGGATTCTTTGCAAACAAGACAGCAAATGGAAAAGGATAGGCAAGTGCACAGGAAGACGTTGCAGACAGAACAAGAGGCCAACAGCGAAGGACAGAAGAAAATGCATGAGCTCCAGTCCAAAGTGGAAGAGCTTCAGCGCCAGCTGGAGGAGAAGAGGCGGCAGGTGTATAAGTTAGACCTGGAAGGAAAGCGGCTGCAAGGAATTATGCAGGAATTCCAGAAGCAAGAGCTAGAACGAGAGGAAAAACGAGAAGGCCGAAGAATGCTATACCAGAATCTTAATGAGGTAAATTGCTGCTTTGTTTTAAAATACTTTCACAATTTTTGATGTTGGACTTAATTATTTAAATAGCTATGTACAGATCTATTAAAAATGAAATCTGTAGAAGTTTATTTGAAGTATAAGCAATACAGCAGGTCCTCAAAGAACACGTTTTCATTCGACTTTGTTTTAACATTAATGAGACGCAGTAGGAACTTAACTCCTGTTTATATCAATTAGCATGTGGTAAAACTGGTTTCTTTACACGTCATCTTGCTAAAAGTTACAGAAGCTATCAACATTAAGTGAGGACTTATTATGATTGTGTTCCCTTAAGAATGTGATATACTATTCATTTCTTACTATTACTTTTTCATTTTCTCTCCCAAATTGCTAGCCAGTCACATGGAGTTTAACCAATGATCGAACTAGAAATTGGATTCTTCAACAGAAAATAGAAGGAGAAACAAAGGAGGCATGCTATCCTAACGGGATTGAAATGAATGGAGGAAGAACTGGCTATAATCACGAATTAGAAATGATCCAACAAAAGCTTCAACATGTGGCTTCAAAACTACAGCATCTCGCCCAGAAAGCCTCCAATAGGTTAGCCCTTTGTGCCCGACCCCTGGAAAAGGTATTCTTAGACAAGCTGTATGGAATCGGTCCGTCACTAATAGCTCACCGAGGGCGGGGAATTGAAAATTTTAAAGTTAATGCCTATTTACATTAGGAAGTGATATTCTTTAACAAAACTCATAACACCTGACAACAAATATCTTAAAACCTTGACCCAGGGAGAGAAAACACTTAACATAAGAGAGGAGAGATAGGTGAGCTTAGTTGCCTGATCCATATGTTTGTGCCAGTCAACACCACTAATTGAGATTTGTTTGATTTTTTGTCTGTTTTTGAAGACTACAGTTTGAAACAGCAGATGATGAAGATTTCATTCAGATTCAGGAAAATATTGATGGAATTATTTTACAACTACAGAAATTAACTGGCCAGCCAGGCAAAGAGGTAAGACTTTTCTCAACACTGTAAATTATCAAGAGCAAAGATGTAATGGAAACTATATGAATCATTTGAAACTGGCACCATATTTTCTAGAGTTTTACTTTTTTCATTTATGTTAAATATTAATAGTAATGTTTGCCTTCTCCCAATAGAAGATAGTGAAAGCTTGAGGGGAAATTACCTTTCATTACCATTATTAAATAATTACATTGACCCCCTATTGCTTTATGATAACCAAGTTTCTTGGAAGATTAGTCTGGCTACCACCCTCTTCGCTACCTGTCCAATCTGATGAATCTTTTCAGCCTGTCTTTCTGGTCTTCTTTCTAGCATTTGACACTTTTGACCTATTCTGTCTTAAAAATCCTTACTGACTTTATTTTTGTGTCAGTATTCTCATTTCTTTCCTTATCTCATCAGTCACCTTCATGAGTTTTTCTACCTCCTTTCTTCATCCATTTTTTTCTCTAACTATAGCCATGAAAGCTATAGTTAGCATTCATTTCTATAGCCTGAGTTCTCAACAGACTTATTTATTGAAAGATCCTTATATCAGGCACTTACCATATGCCAGGTACTATCCTGGGTTCTGGGGATACAGTGAACAAACCTGATAAAAATCTCACCCTTAGGAAGCTTATGTTGTAGTGGACTGTGGTTCTAGTCCAGACCTTTGTGTTGTGGGCCAGGTTTATATTTTCAGTTAGTTACTAGACATCTTTCTTTGGGAAAATATACCCCAGAGTGACCCCTTAGGAACCTCACAGCCACGTTCCAAACTGGGCGTTATCTTCCTTTCTCCTTCCTGCCCCAAACCCACATATCTGGTCATGCTCTCTCCCACTTTAGAAAGCCGAGTCTCCATAGACCACCTTTCTTCACTGTTACTTGCGCACCCAAGCAGTCACTGAGTCCTGTGCCTTCCACCTCCTAAACAACTGCCCCTGTGCCCTTAGTCATTGCCTTCATTCAGGCCTTCGGCATTTCTTACGTAGACTGTTGCAGTAACTTCCATTGCGTCGGCCTCACACCAGCATCTGTCTTTGCTAATTCACTCTACTTTGCACACTGCTTCCAAAGGACTCTTTCTAACCCATAAACTTTGTGGCATTCTCCTGCCTAAAGTCTTTCATGGCTCTCCACTGCCTGCATTTAGGTCCGCTACCCATAAAGCCTTGCCAAGCAACTTGTAGCTCCCTAAAAGCAACCCACTCTGATCCGGCCTTTGTGCCTTTACACGTGCTGTTCCTTGTGCTGAATACACCATCCCTCTCTTCTTTCCTGCCAGTAACGTCCTACTTATTATTTAAGGCTCAACATAAGCACCGCTTCTTTATGAAATTGTCCTCAGTGCCTGTTCACCTTTTTTTATGTATTACTCATGTTGTGCTTATGTGATCTTATGCCGTTTTGTCTTTCCAGCCTAGCTTAGTGTCCCCAAGCACTTCTTACGGCTCATTGACTGAAAGACTACTGAGACAAAATGCTGAGCTGACAGGACATATCAGCCAACTGACAGAAGAAAAGAATGGTTTAAGAAACCTAGTTATGAAGCTGGAAGAGCAGATCCGGTGGGATCGACAGACAGGAACTGGCAGAGATTATGTACGTGTATTTTTAGCATGGCCACATTAGAAGTAGTGCAGAGTTATAATTTCTGCTATTTAGTTTCAATTTTTAACCCTGAGAATGTAAAAATATTACATATCTGATTCTTGGTAGGGTCATTGGAAAATGTATAGGGATGACAATAATTGCTATTATTTATTGGGAGCCTTCTCTGTGCCAGATTCTGTGTTATATGCATCCGGAATCTCTAATCCACACCCAGCCTTGCACACGAGAAAACTGAAGTCAGTAGTCGAACCGAAATCAACTGATCTCCAAAGCCAGATATTTTGCTACCTATTGACTAACAGCAGACACATGTTAAAGAAATGTTCAGATTTGAATTTGGACTGTTCTTACCAGTTATCTATTAGTTATTGTGTTCATAACTCAAGTGAAAGATGCCATTAAATTATATATTTCAGTCTAATAAACTGGGAATTTATTTTTAAAATTTTTTTCATTTAAAAACTACAAAATAAATGGCTAGCTTCTGTAATCCCCCAGTATAAAAATAGGGAAGACCTGTAAAACAACTGTGTAGTCAAATACACAATCACACAACCGCACAGCTTCTGTAGGGATCCACTTTCCAGTGGACATGCCAGGTGGTTTTTTCCCCACTTCTCCAGTGCACTATTTCAGGCCCAGGCTAAACATTTGGACCCAAATGATCCATCTGTTATTTCCCTAGACTTTTTCACTTCAGAGCTCTGCTAAATCTAAACACCTTCTTTAGGACCAGTCTTTCACAGGGATTTGTAGTTGTAAAGTTAATCTGCTCAGCAACGGACCATATACCTAAAGTTAGTGTAGATTCTTTAATGAGATCGGCTTTGGACTTTGTCTGAGGCCGGAAAGCTGAGACGGCTGTATCCCCCATAGGCATACCTTTAATGCGTTTAAGTCACATTTTTTCTTGAGGGACTTTTTCTTAAAAATCAATTAAGTAGGCTCTGGTCTCCACAGTCTTCTAGGTTTTCGTTCGGTGGTGGCATCAACATTGAAGCCATCATTGCTTCTGAAAAAGAAGTATGGAACAGAGAAAAGTTGTCTCTCCAAAAGTCCTTGAAGAGGGCAGAAGCTGAAGTGTACAAACTGAAGGCTGAACTAAGAAATGAAGCTTTACTTCAGAATCTGAGCCCTGATGCTGGGCATGCTGCTATAAAGGTAGGAGGCATCCTTCATGGAAACATGTGCCAAAGGAAGCGGGCCCTCTGCTTTTGCCTGCTTCCGTCTCTCACTAACCTAAAATCCAAAATAAACAAAAAGCGTAACTCTGCAGGTCGGATCCAGATTCCATTGACTAAAAAGAGGCAGCAGTGTAAGGTTAAGGTAAATTATCGTTACTTTGAACTTTGCTGAAAAAGTAAAGTTACGAGTCCCTGATGTTCTACTACTACTACTTTTTTACAGATAAAATCTAGGTTATCTTCCCCTAGAGAACAATTTGAATGACTTCTTAATAATGTCTTTATTTTCTTCTTTAAACACAGAGAATTTATGGTAAATACCTGAGGGCAGAAAGTTTTCGGAAAGCTCTCATTTACCAGAAGAAATACCTGCTGCTGTTACTGGGTGGCTTCCAGGAATGTGAAGATGCCACCCTCGCTCTGCTTGCCCGGATGGGGGGGCACCCGGCCTTCACGGACCTCGAGGTGATCACCAACCGTCCGAGGGGCTTCACCAGGTTTCGGTCGGCTGTCAGAGTGTCTATAGCAATTTCAAGGTAAAGTACTTGAAAGGGATACTTCATGTTGTCCTTTGGAGACCCTATGAAAAGGGCCTTCCCAGCTGCAGGCAGCTGGTGACTCGTGGCTGGAACATCCAATCTGATTGTCTTTTTTTCCCCCTAAACCTGGATAAACCCTTGAACTAGCTCAGACATATAAGTAAAAGAGATAAGAGGGAAAAAATGTTTTTGAAAAATTACTTAAGTTGATATACATTCATTTTCTTCCTTCCTAAAATAACTCATTCTTGGGGCCCCACTACGGAAAGCCTTGGCCTCTGATTTAGGCCAGAGATGAGCTTTTAGGGCATTGGACTCTGCTAGTGCTTTTGTCACTTTTTCTCTGGTAGTTCCAACCTAGGAACACTGGGACTCATTCTGTATCTGGTTGAAATGGAGTCAGGACTCAAACTACCTTGTAGACCTGGCCTCCTGCAGTCCCCGACTTGGGTGGTACATACCCAGATACCTAGGCTTCTCCATACTTCCCTTCCCTTTCATTTCTGTAGGAGCCATACAGTCTCAGAGAAATTTGGTTTATAAAGTTCTTCCTATCGGGTCACCTTCAGTGGGTCTTGCCTTTATTACTTTACCAGTTTTTCTTTGAAAAATATGATGCAGAATTTTTTAACTAGAAGCTATCTGAGATCACATACTAGTCCAGAATGTCACTTCACAGATGAGGAAACTGAGGCAGAGTGAGATTGCAACGCCAGTAGAGATAGAGCTGGGACAACTAACCGGCGCTCCCCAGACTCATCCACATTGACTCTCTAAAGGAAGCTCACGTTTTTTCTTACTGGTGGTCTTATACTATCCCTGCCTCTACTATCCCACATTATAGTCACATGGTTCCAGTTCCTCCTTCCATCTTTCATTCCCTTCATCATCATCACCTTGTACAGGATTAAGTGCAGGGTTAAGATGCATTAATAAAAAAAAGACATAATCCCTACCTAAATCCCTAAAGGCAGCTCACTTCCTAGTGGAAAAGACCAACATGCCCATAAATTAGAAGACACTAAATGAGAGGTCACAGGAATTATCCATCAGTTTTGTATTTTTTTAAAGATTTTTATTAAAATACAGCTAACATGCAATATTAGTTTCAGGTGTACATCATAGTTATTCAACATTTATAGACCTGAAGAAGTGACACCATGATTAAGTCCAGCAACCATCTGACACGGTACCACGCTATCACAGTACTATTGACTATATTCCCTGTGCTGTACATTACATCCCCGTGACTTATTTGTTTTATACCTGGAAATTTGAACCTCTTATTCCCCTTCACCTTCCCCCTCCCCCTTTTTTAATTTTTCAATTACACTTGACATTCAATATTATTTTATATTAGTTTCAGATGTACGGCATAGTGGTTAGACATTTGTATATTTACAAAGTGATTTCCCAGACTAGTACCCACCTGGCATGATGCATAGTTATTAGCATATTACTGACTATATTCCTTATGCTTTACTTTAAATCCTCATGACTCTTCAATAACTATCAATTTTTCTTTTTTTGTAAGATTTTTATTGGGGAATATTGGGGAACAGTGTGCTTCTCCAGGGCCCATCAGTTCCAAGTCGTCCTTCAATCTAGTTGTGGAGGGTGCAGCTCAGCTCCAAGTCCAGTTACTGTGTTCAATCTTTAGTTGCAGGGGGCGCAGCCCACCATCTCATGCAGTAATTGAACCGGCAACCTTGTTGTTGACAGCTCATGCTCTAACCAACTGAGCCATCCCGCTACCCCCAATTTTTATTTCTTAATTCCTTCACCTTTTTCACCCATCTCCCCAACTCCCCTCCCATCTAGCAACCATCAGCTTAGCTTGTTCCCTGCATCAGTAAGTCTGTTGCTGCTTTGTTTGTTTATTTCATTCTTTAGATTCCACATATAAGTGAGATCATATGGTATTTGTCTTTCTCAATCTGACTTATTTCACTTAGCATAATACCTTCTAGGTTCATCCATGTTCTTACAAATAGTCAGATTTCGTTTTTTACAGCCTAGTAATATTTCATTGTATATATGTACCACATCTTCTTTATCCAGTCATCTATTGAAGGACACTTAGGTTTCTTCCATATTTTGGCTATTGTAAATAATGCTGCAATGAACATAGGGTTGCATATATCTATCTGCCCTCTTGACTGGAACCACCATTAATTTTGATTGGAAGAATTTGGGAAGTTTCCATAAAGCCAGTTGCCACTGAAGGATTTCACTTTAAGTCTCTCACTTTCTTTTCCTCTTTCATGTTCATTGTATTTTGACCCAGCCTTGAAGCTGATGGTAGTTATGAAATCAAATTGATGCTCCAAAAGCTCCTTGCGTCAGTACAAGGCTGGCAGCAACTTGCTACAGCTGGTTTGTGACACTAGCACCCTGATCTTTTTGAAGCTAACATTGTTTTCATCACTGATGACACAGCCTCACTCCTTTCCGCTTTCCCAGCTCACTCTTACTATCAATTTAAGGGTCTTCTTACTCTCTTTCCAGCTCAGCTTCCCTACTCTATTCTTTTCTTCTTCCAGTACTTGTCGCCCTTTCTTCGCTCATCTACTTTTCTCTCCTTTTGCTCTCCATCTCTTTTGCCCCGTGTGCCCCTAAAGCCAGAGCCTGATGTTGGCAACACAAGACACCTCTGATGCCTGTAGGGAAAGCCTCTTCTTCTGTTCCAATTAACTTTGCCACAAGCCAAGGAACATTTGCAGATTTTAGATTAATCATGTGATGTTATATTTGTTCTATGTTCATATGTAAATGTAGGACTTGATTTTTGTGGGAAGTATCTACTCTCTACATTATAGATGTGCCATA
Organism: Rhinolophus sinicus; assembly: GCF_036562045.2. Taxonomy (NCBI): domain Eukaryota; kingdom Metazoa; phylum Chordata; class Mammalia; order Chiroptera; family Rhinolophidae; genus Rhinolophus; species Rhinolophus sinicus. The sequence goes on from NC_133758.1 coordinate 83,520,700, forward strand.
AATATTTTCTTGGGATCTTTTTTAGAATGAAATTTTTGGTTCGTCGGTGGCATCGGGTCACAAGTTCTGGTTCTATCAATATTAACAGGGATGGCTTTGGATTGAATCCAGGTAAATTCAGAATGGAATTTGTTCTTATGTTTATGATTGTCTAAAAATTACTGCATGTGTGATAACTTCCAAATAATGTGTTCTGGAACCCATGTTGTCCAAAGACAGAGCCCCCCCATAACTAACAAAGCTGGGGACCCTGCTGTTTTAAAGAGTAATAATAGCTGATTTTTCTGGAGATTTAATCTGCACTACGCCCTACTTTTTTCGTGTATTATATATTCTCCCAATTCTGTGATACAAGTACAGTGACTATTCTCACTTTATAGGTGAAAAACTGAGTCATGGAAAGCATTTGTCATTGCCCCAGATTACCCAGTGGGAAGTGGCAGGGCCGGTTCAACCCTGGCAGTAGGGCTCCAAAACCTACTCTCCTTACAACTGTATTTAAGGCTCTGGTTCACGATGGGATTGCTGTTCAGTCACATGAAAGAGTTACGCTTCGAAGTTTTCTCAATTTAGCAATATTCACACAGGTTTCTGAGTTCACAAATAGGTCGTATAATAATGGTTAAAATGGTTAACAGTTAAAATTCCTTCTCTCTACACCTAGAAGCAGAAACAAAGCTTAGGGCTTTAACATTTCAGGCATAAGGATGTCAAGCTGGGGACAGACACAGAGCATGACTGCCGCGCATTGCTGTTACACCACCTTTACATGTTCTACCAGTAGCTGAGCGTGAGCAGCTGAGAAAGAGGAAATGTATTTGGTACCCTAAGCAAAGTGTTTTAAAATGGGAATCCTTACACTGAAACAGCTGAAATTTGTAGCATAATGAGTTCTGTGTTGAAAGTTAATATATCTTGATTTCAAGTATTTTCTAATAAAAGTTACTAGAATGGCTAGATTACATTAGTCAGATTTTTTTTTTTTTTTTAACTACCCCATCTTTTCCCCAAAACCATGGACACGCTCAGGCACTGTGCCTTCACTTCACCTCTACTTATATAACTAATTGTTTTTAAAAGAAAATTCTTCAATTAAATAGTTTATTTTCTTTGAGGTGTAGCTCCAGATTAGCAGAAATACTCATATTGAAAGGTAAACAAAATAACAGTTCTACTGTTGTTCTCCCCTTTATTATAGTCAAAATAATTGAAAATCACTATACATAGGAGAGTGTGCAGTGTAATACAGTATAGTAGTCCTTTGAGTCCTTATCTGTTTTGTAGAAATCTTTCAAGGGCTTGTTATTTCTTTTTCACAAGCTATGTTTTGGATTACTGTAGGTGCTGAAAAGACTGACCTGTTCTATCATTCATCTGGTGCCCTGGAGATGTATGGAGAACCAAGGCACACTACGTACCGCTCACGGTCAGATCTGGACTATCCTAGGTCTCCTTTACCATTTCAAAATAGGTAAGAATTTGAGAAAAGCTGCCTAGAGTAGTTAAATATTCTGATACTCAACAGAGTAAGAAAGCTAGTGTTAGTTAGGGCTTTGACTTCTTTGCATTGAAATAGCTAGACGTATCTTCAGTTATGCCTGATTTACATAATTTAAGGCTCAGAATGAGAAAAAGCTTTTGAATTTGTAACTAGTTTCGAAGGATGTAAGAAACAGAGCTGGTTATTTAGGATATGCTGTGGATTAGACATGGGGGAGTGTTGACCAAGAGTGATAGTCTCTGGACATTATAAAAACAACTGTAAAGCCAACATGACAAGATGTATTTATAAATATGCAACATTTACCGAGGACCTCTGCTAGGCATTGTCCTGGACATTCTTATGATGACTTAGTAGCTGCTGCTTTGAATTTCTTGAGAAGGTTTTTCCTTTATACAATGCGGACTCAGAAGTATGGGGTATGTAGGTCAAGCAGTGTACACGCAAGTGGTCTTCCTTTTGCGGGCAGCGGAGGCTGGCTGCTAAGTTACTTGCCTTGTTTCTGGGTAATTTGGATTTATGTTTATATTTTTGACCTCATAGGTATCCAGGCCCTCCAGCTGATTTAAATCCTGGTTCCTTAGCATGTTCTCAGCTTCAGCATTACGATCCTGACAGAGCCCTAACAGATTACATCACTCGGCTAGAGGCACTACAGCGACGCCTGGGAACTGTACAGTCAGGTACGCTCAGCTTCACCGTGTTAGTGCTACATGGACCCACCGCTGCCCCTTCTCTTTTGGAACTCCGTGTCCTCCTCATTAGCATAATCAAATCTTACAGTTCAGTGCATCAGTTTCCACCTTACACTTAGGAATTTAAGTCAGGACAGGATTTATCTATCACCCCAGATCCCATTCCCCGCAAAAAGATTCCTGCTGTCTTCATTCAGCAGATTAGAGAAAATGCACAGTGAGCACCAAAGCCCACTGAGGCTTGCGAGGTGGCTGGAGAACATGTCCCTAAGTACCACATTTTCCTAAACAATGCATGCAAATTAAGGGGTGGGAGATCAGAGAAAGAAGCAAGTACGTTAGCACTTAATGCAGTCATTGTTCCTATTAGCACAGTGTGCTTTTATGTGTGGTTCATGAAACCCATCCATTCAAGACTTTACAAAAATGACCTTTTATTTTTCTCTGCTCAAAACACAAATTTCATACTTAATAGAAATGGATTCCCTGTTCATTGTGGGAAAACCTCTTTTCCCTGTGTGCCTTCAGTTCACTCCTGATTCAGGTTTTAGATCACTTTAATGTGTTTAAGTCAACTTTTATTTATATTTTGTTTTTACTTTTTTTACAGACCCTTTTTTAGAACTATTCCCACAAACTAGATAGGGCTAATAGCAGGTTATTTTAAGTTAGTGGTTTATCTTTTCATACAGTCACCTAACGCAACCAACTTACTGTCATAGGAAGCTTTGTTATGATAGCTGGACTTTGGGTTGGTTTGTATTGTGTTTTGAGCATCCAGATTTCACAAGACCCAGATTATGAAACCACGTGATTTTTCAAGAGGCAGGAGGTACAGAACTTTCAACCTGCAGGGCACTTTAAAGAGCCTTAACATTAGTCTCACTTACCTTGCTATAGAGCCAGCCACTGACACTTGTAAATATATATTCAAAATCTCTTTCACAAATTAGTTCAAGTACGAATAAGAATTTTTTACAAAAGTAAAAAGCATTTTTTGAAAATGGAGCGTAATAGTAATCTTCTGCTCTTCATAAACTAATTAGTCTGGGATAGCTGGCGGTCTAATTTGAAATCATTTAAATAGACTGTTTTTCTCTCACAGGTTCAACTCATTTTCATGCTGGCATGAGAAGATAATCTTTTTGAAACATCAGGAATCAAAATGATTTTAAGCAAATTCCCTTTTGTAAATCAATGGTTCTTTTGTGCTTTTGTATTGTGGATATGGGACCAGTACAAACACAGCTATGATTGTATACAAATCCCTTGCCAGCACATAAAAACAAACTGGAATTTGTACATACAGGCACTGTGTATGTATTCATGCACAATAATCATTTAATTACATGTATATTTGTGGAATGCTAATTTAAATGGTTAAATTATAAACCTTGTGTATTTATCAAATGGGTGAAAAGATTAAACTTTTGCGCATTATGACACTGCTGAATGTGTAGCCGAGGTGTCCTGCACTTTTCTTATAAGGCTACTGAAGTTACATGTTTCTGCCTAATATATTTGCTACTGGTGATGACGACAGATATCACTTGTAGAGACCTATTTTTGTATAACGGTAGAAGTTTTGAATTTTATGGGGTATTTTGTCAAGTACTGAAATAAAAACGAGTTCACCATTTTAACCCTACTGTATTTGAACCCTCTTCATTTTAACTGAGCCATAGTTCTTGGTGCATAGTTCTTAGTCCACTCAGGATGCTATAACAAAATACCATAGACTGGGTACCTTAAAAACAATAGAAATTTATTTCTGACCGTTTTGGAGACTGGGAACCAGATTCATTGACTGGTAGGGGCCTGCTTCCTGGCTCGTAGGCAGCCATCTTCTTGCTGTGTCCTCACATGGCAGAAGGGATGTGCATGGGAACTCTCCCATTCAGGAGAACACCACCATGATGGAATCACCTCCAAAGGCCCCATTCCTGAATACCAACAAATTGGGGATTAGGTTTCTGCATATGAATGGGGGTGGGGGACACAAACAGTCTGTGGCCATGCATATTGTGTCATTACCTACCAGAAATTCGTGGGACTTAGAGATTCAGAAAGTTGTCCTAATTTTGGAGGTCCTATTGGGATCTCTCCTTCTATTGCAGCATTTTCCATGTGCCTTTGTAGCAACCTTACATCTTATTACATAGTTTTTAAAAGCTCTATTGGTGTTTTTATGATCCATCCTTATTTGCCCTGTTATATTTAGTGTTATGTGTGTCCTCACAAAGCTATGTGCACTAAGACAATACAGAACTCATTTAACTCAAGTAATCTTAAATTTTATTAACCGCAATATAACAGAATTAAACAGTATTTCTGCTGTCTAGCCCAATTCAGATTGGGAAACTGAGCTAAATCTCAATGTTGTATCTTAGAGTCCTCTCTTGTAACTTGGCAACTCACTAAAACAACAAGAGTAGTATTAGATGCTTATAACCAGAGAATTTTGTCTTACCATTGGATATTCTGATTTTTACCAACACAAGTAGGCTATGGAAACAAATTGTATGTATTGAAGATTTCTCATTACCTAAATTATCCATATTAGCAGCTGAGTTCCAATAAGAGTTCTAGAAATAACAAATGTATTCTAAAGCGCGTAGTTGAAGGTGAGGGTTTTGACTAAAACCTTTCGTAACTTGACATTCAAGGCTATTCTGCTCTGAGAATGGACAAAGGAGCAGATAGACAAGTGCTCTGAGCAATCTCATTTCACTCCCATTGTTTGACCATCAGCTCTCTTGAGATTAGGCCTCTGTGGTCAGCTTGTTAATGCTTCTCAATAATTAGTCTGCTTAAAAATTAAATCTATTAAGGTCTAAAACTATTCACTAAACACAGATTAGCCACCTTACCTCAGAGCTTTAACTTTTTTTGTGCCATGAACCTCTCAAACTTTCTTGTCGAAACTATGAGTTCCTTCTAACAATAATGCTTTTACAGCTATAAAACATATAGGATTGTAAAGGAAACCAATTATATAGAAATAGTCAAACAAAAAAAATTTATGATATGTAAGTTTAAAGAAATAAGATCTAGCAGTTGATCTAACTACCATAATTTCAAAGTAGTGATGAGAGTAAAAGATATTTCAAGAGATGTACAATAATGATAATATGAAAATATCTGTGATTTGTTTCCAAAATCATGGGTACTGCTAATACTAGTGTACTTTGTTGCCTAAATTTGTAAATAAAGGAAATACTAAATTAGTTTGAAACTAGTACAAGAAAGGCATTTTTTTCCCATCCAAGTTTTTAGATTCCTGAATCTCACTGAAGCACGGAACTTTACAATTCATGAATATAGACATTTTTTCTCAAAGACAATTTTAATGTGAAAAACTAACAGCAGAGATAGACTTGAGCCTTTAATGAGTCCTCCAGCCTCTTAAACAAAACTGTTATACACATGATGGAAAATATTTTGGCGTCATCTAGTAAAAACAGACTATGTCGTTGAATTACAGGTATGATAGAGACAGGCCCTCGTTATAATTTAGGTTGACTCCCGAACACAACTTCCATGAAATAGGACCAATGATACTACTCTGCTTCATATTACCCTTATATTAAAGCCAGAGTTTCCTGATCTCAGATTTTCTATTAAAAACAAACAAAATTGCTTGTTGGCATAAATTAAGTTTTAATAAACAGAACTAGTAACATAAAATCTCTAATTGCATTAAGAAGAAGCTGGGAACCACCTTGAGCCGAAGAGAACAAAAATTATCCCTCAGAGACTTTATTTTGGATTTTCACAGATGTGACTAACAGGAACAAGAGACCAATTTATCAGGTAGGTAAATATTTAGTAATTAGATCAAGTCACACAGCAGTCTTTAGTATTAATTTATTTTTTTTAGGAAATGTAATTAAGTCAGTATCATAGATCTCTCTCAATTTCCTATAGACAGTGTTTCTTAAGGACAAATTTGTCTACAACACAGCTCCATCATTACTAAGAATCATCACACCAAAACAATACCGTTTCTCTTTTATCCAAGGCTTTAAATGTGAGTTTATTCTCTACCCACCAATCCTCACTCACACACACAAACATTACCAAGCAAGTGAATGAATGATCTGAGGCTTCCTAGTATCTCACTGAGCTTTTACACCTGCATCTAGTCCAAGATTTGAGTACCCTGAACTAACTTGCCAAGAGCTATTAAAATTAATATCAAGAAATCCTGTTATTTAGAATTTGCCAATTACCAAGATCCCCCTAAATAATTATTTACTGGTGAGCTTGATTTCCTCAATTTACAAAGCATGTGTAGTAAATATCCATCAAAAAACTATTGGGAAATGTCTGAAATGCCATTAGATTTGATGGAACCTTTCAGTTAAGAAAATACAAAAACCCTAAATTAAGCTGGCAGTCTTTTAAAATTACACCCTCAAAGAAAATGCACTGAAGAGTTGTTTCATAAACTTCATTCTCTTCTAATGTTTTTGCCGTTTACAGTGATGTTTCACGTATTCCTTGCAGCCTTTTTCATTTTGGTCTTCGTTTGTATCTGATAACTGGGTTTTCAGGGGTGTGAATCATGGTTGTGTAATTCACAGTGGGAAAATAACCATCAATGAGATCAAATTCAAATAAACGAAGCATAGTGGACCAAATTGTCTTGATTTGCACATAGGCAAAATTCTCCCCAATACAACGATGACGCCCTGTGTAAAAAAAAAAAAAGCAAGTTTTCATAAGAATCAGTTGCAATTCTTTCTCACTTCTTTTAACCTGGAGTGATAGTTTGTTTAGCTACAGGTAGATGAAGAGCAGATATACAGATATTATAATAAAAAGATAACATCTTTTCACATAAAATGATACAGTTAATAAAAATCCCAGGAGATTTTTGACATATGTTTTTAGGGGAAATGGTACTTGGGTAATTATATAATGACTTTTCCATCATTTTTTATCTAGGTTAAATATATATAAGGTTTGAAATATACGATGCTAACCTAGTTTGGGAATATACTAGAATATTCTTAGTTTCTGTTTCAAGAGAGCTCTAGTTAAAAAATAATATGAACCCTCCAATCAAAACTTTAAATGCCATTACAAATTGAAGAAAGAGGGATCTAATAAACCCAAAACAGCAACACATAATGAGATCAAAATTTAAAAGGTCATATATGCATTAAAAACTGACAAGCTGGAGCCACCCCAGTGGCTCAGGCAGTTGGAGCTCCGTGCTCCTAACACCGAAGGCTATTGGTTCAATTCCCACACGGGCCAGTGGGCTCTCAACCACAAGGTTGCCAGTTCAACTCCTCAAGTCCCGCAACGGATGGTGGGCTCCGCCCCCTGCAACTAAGATTGAACACGGCACCTTTAGCTGAGCTGCTGCTGAGCTCCCGGATGGCTCAGTTGGTTGGACCACGGGCTCTCAACCACAAGGTTGCCGGATCGATTCCCGCAAGGGATGGTGGGCTCCGCCCCCTGCAACTAGCAACAGGCAACTAGACCTGGAGCTGAGCTGCGCCCTCCACAACTAAGACTGAAATAACAACTTGACTTGGAAAAAGTCCTGGAAGTACACACTGTTCCCCAATAAAATCCTGTTCCCCTTCCCCATTAAAAAAAAAAAACTGACAAGCTGATTCTAAAATACATATGGAAATGCAAAGGACCTAGGATATCCAAGTGATCTTGAAAAAGAAGAACCAAGTTGGAGGATTTAAACTGACCTCAAATCTGACTTCAATAGTACAGGTACAACAACTGTGATACTGTGATTTGTAATAAATATACATTCGGTCTTCCTCCCATTCTTGGCATGGAGCTCCTCAAACCTTTGGACTATCTCATGAAAAGAGTAATAAAGGTGAAAGGAGCAAGGAGCCTTTTGTTATTCCTAACAAGCTCCTTTCAGCCACATTTGAGTTTGTTAATGAGGTAACTTTGGGAAAGCTCCACCCCTGACCTCCAGGAAAGGGGCTGAAAGTTGAGGAAGCTCTCTCAAAAATCCCTGAAATACCAGGGTTGGCGGAGGCAGTGTTCAGAGAGCTTCCAGGCTGGTGAACACGTGGAGGTCCTGGTAAGGTGCTATACTGTGCTAACCCCAGGTAGTGTTAGAATTGAATTGATTTGTATGAACCCAGTTGGTCAAGTGTCGAAAAGAATTGGTGTGGGAAAAACACCCACACATTTGCAAGAATGTCCCTATTAGGAAAGGGAAAGATATTTGTAAATAAAATTCACATGGATTATTTTGACAACCACAAATTTTGTCAGAACAAACATTTCAAATGTAAAATGTAATAATCTTACCAGCTCCAAATGGCACATAGGCAAACTTCTCTCCTGATGCTGGATTGTCCTGTAAGTATCGATCGGGATTAAAGTCCAGACGTTCTATCCATGAGTCTTTCAGTCTTTGATTGACGGTCGGAGAAACACACACCTGATGTCCTGGAGGAATGGTATATCCTGCCACAGTCTACGAATGAAAGCAACACATTTCATGAGATAATTTTAAAACATTCTACCAAATAATCAAGTCATTGTGTAATAAAGCAGTAATACACATGATATGCACATATATTTTAAAACTAGCTAGATGATACGCCAGCTAAAAATCATTTTAACTGAAGATGATTTGCAAGTGACCCAGTATTGAGCTAGAAGTATATATACAAAAAAGTCAATGCATTGGAGGTAGGGGTGGGATTTTAAGGAGCTTTTCACAATCTTATTTATACACTTCAGTACTGTTATAATTATTTTCTTAACAACAAAATATTTTTGAAAATAAAATTACTTCCATTTTAAAAACCCTAACTGTCAAATAAAAATACAGGGAACAGATTAGAGCCTGTCTCCTGTCAGCAATTATGTAAAAATAAATATTTGGAATATGTAAAATTGAAAAGTACTTAGAAGTGATTATTCTACTTTTTTTAATTTAAAAAATTCTCTTTCTGAAAATCATCTTTCGATATATAAATACTAGGGGCACAGAGGAGGAAATCTAGCCAAAAGACTAACCTGAGGAGTTTTGGCCATTCTCATCATGGTCATTATAGGAGGTCGAAGTCTTAATGTTTCTTTTATACAGCGATCAAGTAAATTTAGATCTTTCACCTAAAAAGATAAAACATTTCCTGAGTTTTACAATATTTAACATACTTCAACAGTTAAATATTATTTTATAAATTAAAATTTATTTAGTTCATTTTATTTAAGTTAAAATTATTTTAATTTCTGGATTATTACAAAATAGCTTATATTCTAGGTAGAAGTACAGAGGTAACTGGTTCAGGGTAGCTGGGATGAATCTTGTTCTATCACTGTCCATGATCAATAAGAGAAAAGAGGGTAATGTAGCAGAAACAGAAGAGATCACCCTGAAGAATGGTATAGTAAGGACATGCAAAAATTCACTCATCTAAAAAAAACACTAGCAAAAATCATCAATGTCAACTTTTCCAAAACCTGTACACAAATGTTTAGAGCAGCATTACTGATACTAGCCAAAAGGTGGACAAAACCCTTTTGTCCATCAACTGAAAAATGAATAAACAAATATGGTATATCTATCTATATGATGTAATATTATGAGGCAATAAAAAAGATTGAGGTACTGATACTACAACATGGATTAACCTTAAAACATGCTTAAGAAGCCAGTTTTAAGCCAGTCACAAAAGACCGTATGAATGGTCATTTATATGAAATGTCCAGAATAGGCAAATCCATAGAGACAAAAAGTAGGTTAGTGGTTGCTAGGGATAGGATGCCAGGGAAATGGAGAGTAACTGCTAACAGGTACTGGCTCTCTTTTGGAAGTGATATAAATGTTCTAAAAATCAATTGTAATTTCTAAATTTCAGAACTCTGAATATATTTTTTAAAAAACAGCAAACTGTGTACTTTAAAAGGATGGATTTTATAGTATGTGAAATATATGTCAACTAAGCTATTATTTTAAAAGTTACTAAAATTGAGAATGAAAGAGGAGACATTACTACTGACCTTACAGAAATAAAAGGGATTATAAGAGAATACTATTAACAATTGTATGCCAACAAATGAGGCAATCTAGATGAAATGGGAAGATTCCTAGAAAGACAAACTACCAAAACTGACTCAAGAAGAATAGAACATATGAATAGACCTGTACCAACTAGAGATTGAATCAAAAAACTTCCCACAAAGAAAAGCAGACCTAGGTGGCTTCTCTGGTGAATTCGATTAGCCGTGTAAGAATTACCATCAATCCTTCACAAACTCTTCCAAAAAATAACTTCCAAACTCATTCTATGAGGCCTATATTACTCTGATAACCAACAATTATCAAAGACATCACAGTAAAAATACAGACCAATATCCCTTATAAACATAGGTACAAAAATACTCAACAAAATACTAGCAAACCAAATCCAGCATTAGGACATTTCAGGGAGGTCTATGGGGAATTTTCAGAAAATAAAGACGCTAACCAATTTGTAGTATATAGAAAATCTCAAATTGTCCCCTTTATTTTTAAATTCTATTTTTTCAGCCATCCTTCCACTCTCCTCCCCTTTGGCAACCATCAGCTGGCTCTCTGTGGGTCTGTTTCTGTTTGGGTTTTTTCAGATTCCACATACAAATAAAAATCAAAAGGTATTTGTCTTTCTCTATTCGATTTACTTCACTTAGCATAATAGCCTCTAGGTCCATCTATGTTGTCAAAAATGACAAGATTTTGTTCTTTTTTACTGCCAAGTAATATGCCATTGTGTATATGTATCACATCTTTATCCATTCATTTATCGATAGACATCTAGGTTGCTTCCATACCTTAGCTATTGTACATAATGCTGCTATAGGAAAGCATATAGCTTTTTATAGAATTAGGGAAGCACATATTTTGAATTAGTGTGTTGGATTTCTTCGGATAAATACCCAAAAGTGGAACTTCTGGTATTTTATTTTTAATTTTTTGAGGAACCGCCATAGTTTTCCATAGTGGCTGCACCAATTTATATTCCCACCAATAGTACACAAGGGTTCCCTTTTCTCCACATCCTCACCAGCACTTGTTATTTATTAATTTATTGATGATAGCCATTCTGATAGGTGTGAGGTGATATCCCATTGTGGTTTGATTTGCATTTCTATGATAACTGGTGATGTTGACCATCTTTTCATGTCTGTTGGCCGTTTGTTATGTCCTATTTGGAGAAATGTCTATTCAGATCCTCTGCCCATTTTTTAATCAGATTGCTTTTTTGGTGTGAAGTTGTATGAGTTCTTTATATATTTTGGATATTAACCCCTTATTGGATGTATCATTTGCAAATATCTTCTCCCATTCAGTAGGTTATCTTTTCATTTTGTTGATGGTTTCCTTCACTGTGCAAAAACTTTAGTTTAATGTAGTCCCATTTGTTTATTTTTGCTTTTGTTGCTCAAACTGTCCTCTTTAAAAACTAGCACAGATACTCAAATAAGGAAGCAAAGAAACTGAAAATCAACAAACCTGGTCATAAGTTAAAGGAGGTAGATCCTCTCCACAGACTGTTTTCTGTTCTAAATAACATTTTTCTTGAAGTGTTTTGTCTCTGGCCAAAAAGAAGCCCATCCAGGCACTAGTAGTTGAGGATGTATGCTGCCCAGCCAAGAGCAGTCCAATCAGCATGCCTGCTATTTCATCATCTGTCAAAGGACGTCCATCCCTATGGAATGAACCACACCCACAAATTTAACATTTTGGTAGACAACATTTCATTTCTCATCTTTTACATAAAGGGTCGTAATGAATAAATTTTTGAGGTATAATAGCCTCTTGTATCGCAAGTCAGATATTTTTTTCTATTAGGGAAAAGAAACAGACCAATAGAAAATACAATTTTGATTATAAAAGACTTCATTGCAGTTTCCTAGCAAACATTTTTCACCATGCACAGTTACTGGAATTCCAGTAAGGCATGAGATCCAGTAATTTATGTCTCATCCATTTAAAAATCTAAAGGTCATAGCTATTGATTTTGTTAGCATCATTACTTTTTAACTGGATATATTATTTAACTGTGTTTTAATGTGTAATTTTCTGCTTCAGCTTAATACGTGATCTGAACACCTCTTACTTGTAAGTGGAATCTAGTAAAGTCTGGAGAATGTCATCAATTTTTTCTTCTGACTGTCTGCGTTTCTGGATTGCCTTATAGAAAATATTCTTTATCTCTCGATGAGCTCTGTCCCTGCGTCTGTAATTCAAAGAAGAAATAACTTCAAAAAATAAAGCAATACTTTGTGGCATCAAATTCATTTTGAAAATAACGAGGACCTAGCTTAAAGCAACCTTACCCAACTTTACTGACTCTAAAAAAATTGACAAAACTCAGAACAAAGAGAAAAAAAAAGACACCATGAAAATCATATTGTTATGGACTTATAGGGACCCTCAGGGCAAGAAATGTGTTTCTTAAAGCGGACAATAGTCACTCTGGTTCTTCTATAGGATTTGAATAAACCTAGGATTATTTTGGATTATCTAAGTCTAGGTTTCAGAGTATGACTACAGTATATAGGGTTTGATTCTACTTTTCATTTTCTAACACAACAGAGGGTTATATAGGGGGTAAAAATACTAATAGAGTCAGAAAAAAAACTTGAACTCCCAAAATTTTACCTTTAAAATAGGATGCTCACTAGGTAACAAGAACTGTAAGTGTTTTACATGAACTACCCACTTTGACCTATGAGGTAGGTGCACAGATATCCTCACTGCACAGATAGCTGCATAAGATCACATAGCCAGCAATCTGACTACCTCGCCCCTCTTCATGAAGCCTTCTAACAAAAACTCCTGCCCTGCTTCATTTTTTTAAGACTGTTACTGACGATTGAATGAGATAATGTGAGCAGAAGGGAAGATGACACTGAAGGTTAACACTATGCAGCAGAGCCAGGAAAACATAAAGCCTGTTTGAGAAAGTGAATGGAGTAATTGGGTTAAATCAATTGGTTTGGGTAAGACAGAGAAAGACTAGGCTGGAAAGTAGTAAAGGGCCTGTCACACCAAGCTCAGGAATTTCTGACTTCATCCTGGAGATTGGGAAGGTGGAAGAAGGCTCAATGCACATTTATGGAGAAACTACTAGAGGCCCAGGGCTGTGCTAGATGTTGCAACATAATATGGATGAAAACATTTCGATAACTGCATAGCTCCCTACAACTGTAAGGTATTGATGAGTTCCAAAGAACTCCAAAGAACCTCTCCTGGCTCTGCCTTTTACTCCCACCCCTCTTCATTCTGTAAGTAGATAGAAGTGCAGAAATGGAAGGAAAAGTACCAATGTAACACCTCCCCATCGCTCACCTGAACAGAAAAGAATGAAGATACAGAAAGCCTACTAATATGTAAGACACTACTAATACGCCAATTCCTATGAACAATATTTCTTTTATCACTGGTGGTGCCTGTCCTTTAAGTAATCACAGTACAGCTGGCAAGGAGACAGAAAACTAAAGGCACTAATACCTCAAACAAAGAAATTTCACAGTATACTGCAAAACAGTCAAATACTTTCAAACCAGTGCTTAGAGGGCTATACCACTTTTAAGTCGAGTTCAGAATCTTTCCTGAGTGTAAGGAGTATGTAAGATAAGTACGTTTTAAAATATTAGGACAGACAACAAATTACCTTTGTAATAAACAGAAACTTACCATAAATGAGTTCACTATATAGTTTATATAAAGCAAACTTGTCTTGACTTCTTATAGAAGAATGGGGACTCATAATCTGCCACAATTTGTTTTATGTTTAAATTTTATCTTACCAAAGCATACCAACACTACAATAATTATACAAAGTTAAATCACCATATATAAATTGTTTATCCATACCTGAAACTCGGCAAAGGGAGCCAACCAGGCAACAGCCAGGCTGCGTGGCTGAAACCTCCATCCAAATCTGCATACAGTTGTGCCATCTTCTCGTTGAGCTGACTTCTGATTTCCTTTCCATGTAAACAATGACTAGCTGTTAAGATAATAAGCTCAGAAAGAGCTTCAAACAAATCTAGAGGGGAAAAGATTATTCCCATTAACATTGCTAAAAATTATTTTGAAATGTCCTGTTTTCTTAGAGATATAAAGTAATTATGAAAGAAAACTGAATAAAAACAACTCAAGAACCAACAGGTACTATTCATATCATCAAAAAAGCTGATAGACATATAGATATGTGGTCACCCCACTACATAAAACAAAGAAGCAAGAAACCAAATGATGGGAAGTACCCCACCCTCTAAATGGCCAAAATCGATGCCACAAAGGCATCTCTAAGCCTCATTCATAAACCCGTCACCTTGAAAAAATAAAGTGAAGATAAAAATTAATGTGGTTATCTGAGTTCCTCATACTATACCCAAAGCAGCAAAAACAGGTCATTTAGTGCATATGAGGACAGCAATGAGGTGCTTCCTAAAGACCAGTAGTCCTAAAACTGAGGAATGGGTCATTTCCCAGGTCCAAAGTGGGAAGGTCAGAACTAGACAATTAAATTGCTTAGACCTTTACTTGCCCGTTAGGGGTAAAAAAATAATAATACATATATATTTTATTAACTTAAAGTGAACTCGCAAAAGTTTTACGTTCAGTTTATTTCAAAATCTACTCATGAATCATTTTTACGTTATTTGTACAAATGAGCTGAATAATATGCATGTTATTTAACCCATTTTAAGGTTTTGCTAAGTGAGCAGCAATAATCACTTTCTCTCAGGTCTTTTTAACTCCACAGTAATCATAACATGTTCTTTCCATTAAATCTAAGGTGCTTTAACATACTCGTATGTTGTAGTTTGTTTTATACACATACACACACACACACACACACACACACACACACATTCTTAGATTTCTAGTCATAGAAAAGTAGAAATAGTAGGACAAATGCAAAATCAAAACATTTTGCTTACTTCTTTCTCCACTTTCTCCCCAACTCTGAAAGTATTCCTTTGTTTCTTTTTCAATTATAGAAACATGCTGTCTAAAGTGGGCTATATTAAGGCCACTTTTTAACATTTTCTTTTGCTCCAAGAAAACCTTCAAAACATTAAGAGTATATAGCATTAAAACACAATTTTGTTTTATCACAAGATCCATTTGGGTTATTATAACTCTGACACTCAAAGAAAACAACCTTCTGAAAAACTGAAACTAAAAATAGTGAACGGATTTTTTAGAAACTACACCAGATGTGGAATAGAGCATTTGTGCATAAGTCTGAAGTAATGTGCAGAAAACACCTGTTACGCAGCCCTAGACAAACAATAAATTAGGAATCCCACCTCCCACCTTCCTTCCTATATACCCTTTTCCCACTCCTGGCTCCAGGGCTCCCTTTTCCTATTCTATTATCTTCTAGTCCTCCAACCCAACCCAAATGCCAACACAATCTCCCAAAGGTCCATTATGCTTTAATATTATTTTAATCCTCCTTCACATATTCCACAGTTCTATTCCCAAACAAATGTCATCCTCACTGACACTATCTTCCAGAAGTTAATTAGAATATAATATAGTCTTAATAAAATAATTTCACACCAAGACAACTAATGGTTTTAACCCTTTGAGGCATTTCTATTTTAAGAGTATGATAAGCTGTGTGAAAAGACACATATATCTAACCAGAAGGTTTTTCCAGGGCTCTTGCTTTTGTCCTTCAGGAAGCCAATCATCCCCCACAACTCTCCCACCCCCAGAAACAACACTTAATGTCAATTTTTAACTGCTACACTAGGGTTCTAGGCAGTGTGTGTACATTCATAGCCAGAGCCCACACCAAGCAAGCAGGCCAATTATCTGATTTGTGTTTTACATCGACTTGCAGCACTTTAATGTTTGACTTTAGTGGGGAAAGGAAATCATAAAAACTTGTAAAGCCTATGATCTCTAGCTCAAAGGAGCTCTTATGCAAGCATTTCAGGCAGGAGTGGGAAGATAGGAGGCCCTCTGATGAAATAACGGGATTTTCTTGTTACTCTCTCAAATCAAATCCTTATAAGCTATCATTCATTCTATTTCTTTGTATGGCAAGCCCTTTGAAATTGCTTGGTCCATGCCAGCAACTACAAAACAAAATAACCATTCTTTGTCAGTTACCCATGGCTTCTCTTCTTTTGAATCTCATGATTGTTCGGCTTTTTGAACAAAGGAATAAACTGTTTCTACGTTTTACATGTATACTCCTGCACTACCAGCTATAATTATTACAGCGTAGATTGGTCTTTCTTGAAGATAACAGTGTCACCTACTGGATTCGGCACATCATATGCAACGCCCTTCCCAAACACAGGTGTCGTCAGACGAGCGTAGACATCTTCTGCATTCAGATCTTCGTTTTTACTATTAAAAAGCAGCGCAGCAGCATCACTCCCCAGAAGGTAAGTAAACGTCTTGCCCACCATGGTAAAACTAAACACAGGTCCGTACTAAAGAGAAAAAAGTACCCATACTGATGTTACCAAAAAACACGGAGCACTAAAACATTAATTTCTTAAATCACAAAACAGTAACTTGTTGAAAATAAATTCATAAACCTTAAAGCAATTTTCCCCTAGTCTTTGTCCAAATGTATAATATTTCATCCAGTTGCAAATGGAATATAAATAAAACTTTATATTCTGCTTTTTTCACTGTTTATATTTAAAATATATTCTATCTTATAGACATCATAATATCAATAACTAACTATTCTTTCATTACTTGATTTACAGGTAATGTGTCAGTTTTTTAACTTATTATATACAATTCTGCAATGACTATCTTTGAGAATATAGATGTTTTTTCCCCCTTGGTTAAAGACAAATTTACAGAAGGAGCCAAAGGATATGACCTTTCCTAAAGTACTTGCTATGTGAAGACACCAGAAGTTTATTCAGTTATTAGTTTTACCACTATCTCACCAACACTGTGCTTCAGTTTACCTCATCTATAAAATGGAAATAATAATAGTACCTACGGCACAGAACTGTTGTCAAGATTAAATAAACATACATATGTTAGAGAACATATTATATTAGAGGAATATGAAAATATAGAGGGTGCCAAAAAAGTGTACACATTTTAAGAATGGAAGACAGTATTAAAATTGTAACAATATATACTGATAACAAAAAAATGACTGCAAGTCATGTTTGACTTCTGCAATTACAAGTGATGCTCAAAGTGGTTACCATCAGCGTCCAGACACTTCTGAATATGGCAAACTATGGCTTGAGCAACGTTGACCAAAGTGTCCACTTGTATACATTTTTTTGGCATCCCCGGTATAAAGAGTGCCTTGGCCATAACATTAATAAGCATTTTCTATTATTATTATTATTATTACTAAAAGCATAGACTTGGCAATCAAACCATATGTATATCCTAGCTTGGCCACTAGCTAGTAGTGAGCTTAAGAACAAATTATATGTGTATAATGTGTTTCTCAGTTTTGTTATCTATAAAATGAATGAACCAGAAGGTTTTGCTTCAGCGAGATAATCTATATAAAGCAGTAAGTACTGGCACAAAGTTAAGTGTTTTATAATTAATAATGTACTAGCAAGAAAAGATAATGGGATTATATAACCATCACTAGGTCTGTATATTTGAAATTAGGAACATGAGGGAGTGCCCAATGGCTAGTTTTTAATCTCTTTAAAGAGGAAACAAAGTCATCTGCTTTGATAGAAATGTAGGAAAATTCAGACGTTTAAAAAATAAAGTTTTGAGTTAGTCTCTGTGGGGAGTGGAAAAGTAAGCCAACAACAGAAACATATAGGATTGCTGAAAAGTGTTCGAAGTTCATTTAACGTAGGCAACAATCATGAAATTAGGAAAGAATTAATCTTGTGCAAGGAAGAGAAAATGACAAACAGGCTCCCTTCCAAGATTGGGGTTTTATCAGGTAAACACAATGAAAAGATCCAGGAGTAAGGAAATTAAGGTATTGGCAAGAGTGTAACTCAAATGATGGACCACGGTCCCAAAGTGGAAAAAGAAAGTAAAGAAAGAAGGCTGATAGATCACAACAAAGAAAATGGAACAATGGACTGGAAGATCTAGTGAGGTCCGAGAATGGTTATAATGGAAGGAGATGTACAGGCAAACCAGGAGAAGTTGTGATCTAAGAATAGGTTGGGTGTCTACGTTCATATTGTGCAGGTCAAATAGTTAAGAGTGATGACAACTCTTAGTGGGAACGTGGGGTTAATGACTGACTAGGAACAGGAAAGCTCACTGGAGAAAAGGGCCACTATCTGAGTGGCCGTGGTGTTGTGTGCGTCAGCCAAGTAGAACATAAGTCATAGAAGTGTAGTGCAGGTTACAAAATTCCACAGATGCGTGGTTAAGAAAAAGAAGGATCAATTAGTGGTACCTCAGTGGTACCTCAGAGATCACCCCAGGACATGAGAGAAGCTAAATGTTATACCATTTAAAAGAAAAGTTTGAAAAGCACTAATTTCCTGTAATCATTTGGAAGACTTACCTTCTCATATGCATTTTCTAGGAATTCAATTGGACTTCTCCCAAATGCTATGGCATGCCCAAGGAATGGAATTGGAGAGAAAATGTGTGGTGGACTTTTCTGCCAGAGAAAACAAAAAACTTTCAGTTCACATTTCATTTTAAGGGAGGAACCCAGTTCAGTTTCATGACCAAACAAATTAAATTTGCCATTAATACTAAAAAGTTACCCCAAAATGAAGCATCAAAAGTAATTAAGAACAAATGAAGAAACAAAAACTCATAGACACAAACAAAGTTTAGTGGTTACCAGAGAGTAAGGGGGGAAGAGGGTGGTAGATGAGAGTAAAAGAGATCAAATATATGGTGATGGAAGAACTGACTCTGGGTGGTGAACACACAATGTGATATATAGATGATGTATTACAGAGTTATACACCTGAAACCTATCTAACTTGATTAACAATTGTCACCACAATAAACTTTAAAGAAAAGTAACTAAGTACAGCCAAAATACAAATATTTTAGGACTGAGTATTCATAGTAAAAAGAACAGAAACTCAAAACCTGCTGTAAGATGACCAGATAAACACAAAGGCATTGCAATTACAATGGACCACAATCCAGAATATGTAATACTGTATTAGTGGCTCTAGGCAACTTTCCTAACCATTAGTAGCAAAACAAAGACCAGAAAAATCAAACTGTAGTTTCTTTTTTTTTTAACTTTTATTTATTTAAGTGTGTGTTTCCAGGACCCATCAGCTCCAAGTCAAGTAGTTGTTTCAATCTAGTTGTTGAGGGCGCAGCTCACAGTGGCCCATGTGGGGATCAAACCAGCAACCTTGTTAAGAGCACCACTCTAAGCAACTAAGCCAACCAGCCTCCCAAAACTGTAGTTTCTTGACCACTTATTTCCACTACCACTCACAATTTCAGTCCCAGAATCTTCTCTAAAGAAGGTATAGAAGAAAAAGACAAACAGTAACTTGAAGTATAGAAATAAGAGGAATGTTTGAGAAATAACATTTATCAACAAACAACTGCTGGTGAGGATGTGGAGAAAAGGGATCCCTCGTGCACTGCTGGTGGGATTGCAGATTGGTGCAGCCACTATGGAAAACAGTATGGAAATATCTAAAAAAAATGGAAATGGAACTACCTTATCACCCAGCAATTCCACTCCTAGATATCTATCAAGAGAAATCCAAAACACTCATTTGAAAAAATATATGCACCCCTGTGTTTATTGCAGCACTATTTACAACAGCCAAAGTATGGAAACAACCAAAATGCCCATCGGTAGATGACTGGATTAAGAAACTGTGGTACATGTACACAATGGAGTATTACGCAGCCATAAAGAAGAATGAACTCTTACCATTTGCCATGATATGGATGGACCTAGGGAACATTACACTAAGTGAAGTCAGACGGAGAAAGACAAATACCACATTATCTCACTTATATGTGGAATCTAAAGAATAGAATAAATGAACACTAATCAGAAACAGTCTCAGAGATATAGAGGAAAAACTGAGGGTTGCTAGATGGGAAGGGTGTGGTTATGAGGGAGAAGGTGAGGGGATTAAAAAGCACAATCAGTAACCACAAGATTGCCACAGGGATACGAAAGACAGTTTGAGGAATTGAATCAATAATGTTGTAAAGATTTTATAGGGTATCCGATGGACACTTGTCTTATTAGGGAGATCACTTCATGGACAGTGTAGGTACCTGACCACTGCAGTGTATACCTGAAGCTGAAGCTGAATAATAATGAACGTCAACTATAATTTAATACGTATATATGTGTGTGTGTATATGTGTGTGTGTGTGTGTGTGTGTGTGTGTGTATATATATATATATATATGTATATATATGGTCACAGGATGTGGAGTACAGCATAAGAAATAGTCAGTGGAACTGTAACAGCTATATACAATGTCAGAGGGGTAGCAGATTGGGAAAGGGGGGGTTATCACTTCGTGAGGGGCATAAATGTCTATTACATTACATTGTTTTGTACACCAGAAACTAATTTTAAAAAATGACATTTATCAGTAAACAGAACACATCTCATGCTTCTCTCGCTGCAAATGAACTAGATCCACTGATTTTAGAGAGTAGATCCACTCTAGCAGGTACTCTTTAGCAGTCACTATAAAAGGTACTTTAGATGCCCCGAAATGGGACTTGCAGATTACAACATTAAGTCTCCTGGAAATCAGACTTGCAGTGATGAAAAAGCTTAAGACTCCTCAGATCTCTCATGGTCACAAATTGTAAGGAGCACTACAAACTCACTCTTCAGGTAATAGTACCAACAATCTTAAAATACTAAAGCTACCTTTCTTTCCCAAGACAAATACCACTTCCTCAAAAATACCGTTTGTAGTTAAAATAATACTTCCTTATGCCTGTTATAGTTCAAAAAATTATTTTAAAAACTACTTGGTCAATAGTTTGTACTTCCATTGTCAGTAAAAGGGTAGTTTTTAAAGCCACTAGGTGTTGGCTGGTTAAGGATGCTTTCATCAAATATATCATAGAAGTATGAAGCTAGTGGTCAATAAAGCCAGTAACAGAGAAACTGATTTTATTAGCACTATAGGAAGGTCCCTAAAACACCCGTCACCCGCACTCTTCCAAATTGAACACGTCCTCCTTCATACTGATATAAATCTCCATTTGGGGCAATGCCGCAGGACACTGAACCAACCACACAAGGGCAGTCACTAGGATCACACCAAAAAGGGACACAGCTGCCAATAGCATCTTCGCCAGGGCCCCCACCAAGCACGCAACAAACCTTAGGGCCAATACAACGCTCAGAGCCACAGCCTGGGCCACGGCCGCCGGCCCTGCCACGGCCAGCACAGCTATCACTACGGCCAGAGACGCGGCCAGCACGACCCCAGCCAGAACCAGAAACGCGGCCACCGCCAAAAGCAGGACTGTCAGCAGGCAGTCGCCGCCCTCGCTAGCCATTCGGCCGTCTCCCTCGCCGCATCTCCCGGAGCGGGTGAGGCCCGGACCTCCAGGGCTGCACTTACCGCCCCGCCGTGCAGAGGGGCCAGGTAGCCGATGGCGAGGCGGAACAGGTAGACCAGGCTGAGAGTAAAGGCGCAGGCGACCAGCAGCATGGATAGGAGGTTGCCACCTGTCACCTGCTCCGTTGCCTGCCTCAGCACCGACCCGCCCGCCTGCAGTAAGCCCAGCAATGCCATCCCTGCCGCCGCCGCCGCTTCAGTCCCCCGGAGACGCTGGAGGCCCAGGTAGCCGCGTCCCCTCGGAACGGACTATGCGAGAGAAGTCGGCAGAGAGGCGGCTTCCTACAAAACCTACTCCGGTCCCCTGCGCGCACCACCCGGTGCGTCACAGGACGGGGCGGGGCTCCAGACACGGCGCCCGGTTGGGCGGGAGGAGGGAATCTCGAGAGCGAGGGCTGCGATAGGGCGGCGGGCGGCAGCGGCGCGCTCGGTGATTGCACCGCGTGCGCGTGAGGTGATCTCGGCCTAGGTCGCGTCAGCCCCGCCCGTGGTTCGAGTCCCGCCCCCTGCCTGAGCGCCGGATTCGTTGTACGAACCTGCTTAGGGGCCCAGTCCTGTGCACTCCCAGAGACAGCCCCATATAGACGCGAAAGGAAAGATTGTGAAAGACGCCTCCTGAAGGGTGGGACGCTGAGGTCAGTCCCATCCCACACCAATTCAAACCAGTTATGGCCGTGAAAGTAACAAATTTTGGTTCTTAAGTATGCTGAATTATACGGATCTGTGTATGTGTTATAGGCTGTCGTGACGTATCTGAGGTAACATTTCCCAAGAACGCCACTTACTCTGGCCGTTTAGCGGCCAGAACGGTTTCGAAGCCGGAGTTCAGCCCTGCAGCCACAGTCAACCTGAACTCATCCTGTGGTTTCAAATAAGCATGTGTAGGAATGACAAACAATCCTTCGTCTAGATGACAATCAGGAGCTCCTGACCCGATTTATGTATTTATTCAGTCAACATTAAGAGCTAGGTATTGTGCCAGGCACTGGGGGATACAGCAGTGACTGAGAAAACTGCAAGGTCCTCTGGGAATGAGCACAAATACCCAATTGCCTGCTGGACACTTCTGCCCAGAGAGCTAACATTCATGTATCTCACAGTCAGTAAAAACAACACTAAACTTGTTGTCTCCTCCCACCCCCCTGTCAACCTGCCCCTTCTGTGATGCCTGTGTAGGAGGGGCACCACTACCCACCTCATTGCCTTCTTCTTTCATGCTTCACATGTAACCAGTCACCAAATGCTGGAATTCCACCAATTGAAAAAGGTCTTCATTCTTAGTGCCACTACCCCAGGTGAGGCCCTAATCATTGCTCATCTACATTGCTGCAACAGTATCCTGCCTGTCTACTTCCACAAATGTCTTTATCTTCCACACTGCTGCTGTTTCTTACATCCCTAAAGCTATGTTGTAATCATCTCAACAGGTTTCCTCTATTAGAAGATGAACTTGAGAATAAAGATCATAGCTCTTATGTTCTTTGTTTATCCTAATACCTACCATAGCAATTATCAAAAGTGTGGTCCATGGCCCTCTGGGGAACCCCAGGATCCTTTTAGGGTGTCTACAAAGTCAATACTCTTTGTAAAAATAGTTATTTGCTTTGTTACTGCTGGAATTGGCCCTGATGGTGTAAAATCAATAGTAAATCAAACTTCTGGCTTTTTACCACAAACCAAAGGCAGTGGCACCAAACTGTAGTATCAGTTATTCTTCACTGCCATGCACTTGCAATAGAAAAAATAAAATTGCCTATTTCACGTAAGAATGTCCATAATGAAATTGTGAACATTAATTTTAGTAAACTTTAACTATTGAGTACATGTATTTTGAATTAACTTGGTTTTTCACAGAATAGCATTTTTGCTTGCAAGAACAACTGACAGACAAACTGATGGTCACTTAGATTTGGATATTTGAGAGACATCTCTTGAAAATGTATGTAGTACCTTTCCTTGAAAGGTCAAGGAAAACCACTGGCAGTATTTGTTGTGATCATAAAATTAAAGCTTTCAAATAAAAGTTAAGAATTTCAGAAAACATATCTACTGTTGTGAACTCAACAGCTTACTAATTCTTAAGACTTTTCTACAAAGGAACATTTAGTAACAAATGAATTTTGTATAATAAAATGTGTCAACATATTGAATCTGCCTAATTCAATAAACTAGTATTTTCAAATCACCAATGCATGACAAAGTCATGCTTAAAACATCCATTCAAAGTACAAGCTAGACCAATAGATTTTCACAGAATACAAAAAATTCATTGATATAGTTTATAGTTTCTAATCATACATTGCAGCTAACTTTTAAGATACTACCACTTGTGAGGAAGAACATAATTCTCTGAAAAAGTTATTAAAGTATTTCTCACTTTTCCAATTATTCATCTCTGTGAAGCCAGGTTTTCTTACAATACTTCAACCAAAACAGAATAGATAGCATAATAGATTGCACAGAAAAGCACATTTGAGAATTCGACTGTGTTCCATTAAGCCAGGCATTAAAGAGATTTACAAAACTCTAAACCAGGGCCACCTTTCTAATTGTTTTTTGTTTTTGAAACTATTACTATATTCTAAAAGTGCATTATTTATGTTAACATGGCATTGTTATTTTTAATAATAAACATTTTCATTTCTCCACTTTAATTTGTAATACTGCAAATATATAGAGATAGAAAGATGTAAATATTTAACATATAGATTGACATTTAAAAAGAAAATTTTAGACTTCTCAATAATTTGTAAGATTGTGAAATAGTCCTGAGACCAAAAAGTTTGAAAACTGCTGACCTAGAGTATAAGGTTTTCAATTTTTGTTGTTTGTGGGCCTAAGTCCCATTCCACCAGTACTACCTTCCTGTGAAATTATTTTATAGCAAGACCTTTTTTTCATTAAAACTTCAAAGTAGTTCCCATTGTTATATAACCATAGCTTTTGTTATTTTAATCATATGGGTTTTCCAAGGTGATGTTTCAGAAACACATCATAAAATAAAAAGGGAGATTATTGATTCATCGTGGATTTGACCCTACTGTTTTCTTATTAGTTGAATATCGCAGGTAAACTTTTTCCTAGGCTGCCTATACTTCTCATCAGACCACTCTTTTAACATTATTGAAATTTAATTTAATTGTTGTGAACTAAGAGTGGCCTGAAATTGTGGATGATTGATAACAAAGCATCTGTGACCAAACTCAGTTTCTTTGTTTAAAATATTTTTAATGTTTATTTAATCAATAAGTTGCTTGACAATTAAGTTGGATAATTTCTTTTAAAATTTTTTTCCTTTATGTGATCTTTCTGAACTATTTGGGGGAGAATTATATTAAATTGACTCCTGAATCAGTGTAAATTGCAACCATTTCTCCAGAGAGCTCTTCCATCTCAGCTCAGTCTTGAGTCTCTGCTTACTTTCCCATGATTCGTCAATAAGATGCTGCTCTCTGACAGGAAGGGAGAATCCCTTAAAATTCCCAAAACTACACTATTGACATGTGAACTTACCTTTACAGCTTTACTGAAGCATTGTAGATAACAAAATTTTAGAACCCAAGAGAAAAACTAAAACCTCTTGTCATAATGCTAAATATGACTTTTCTAAAGTCAAAGGAAAAGAACAAAATGTTGTGGACACAGAACACTATTTGTCTAAAGTTTACTTCTCTGGTGCTCCTCAGTGAAGGGGCTTTCTTTAAACGGTGCTGTAAAAACCATTCCATTCAGGAGAACTCTAACCCCTGCCCACAGAGATTATTTCACTGTAGGATCCAAAGCCCACCCACATCCAAACCCCTACCCTAATCCTCTCCAGCAGGGCAATTCACAGACACAATTATGCAAAATATTTCTCTTGAGTTTTTTAGTAAGAGGCAGTTAAGCAAACTGTTCATTTGACACCTCAAGTCTAGACCCCTCAAGTCTGTACCAGTGCGAAACGGAATGTCCATCTTCATTTCTCCTCTAGTTTTCTGTTAACTTATTGGAGCAAACACACACACACTCCAAGGACAAATGTTTCTCAGCTCTGGGACAATGCAAAGCCAGGTAAAGAAAGAGAAACATTTTCCTAAATGCAGCTAAATTCACACAGATTTCCCTGCTCTTAACAGAGATAGCACTATGTATGCTTATGCGGAGAGAAGTGATTTCCCATTGTGCATCTTCTGGGTTTCAAACCATGCCCACTAGAGCATTTGAAATAATGGGACTATCTACTGCTGATGAATACTTTTCAGTGACAC
Source organism: Rhinolophus sinicus (assembly GCF_036562045.2). NCBI lineage: Eukaryota > Metazoa > Chordata > Mammalia > Chiroptera > Rhinolophidae > Rhinolophus > Rhinolophus sinicus. The sequence goes on from NC_133758.1 coordinate 83,546,677, forward strand.
AAAATATCTGGCAGTAGCTTTGAAATAATATCTTTATAATTATAGGTCACAGCAAATTATCACTATCTATTTTTTCTTTGTTGCTTGCACTTTGGTGTCATATTCAAGAAACCATTGCCTAACCCAAGGTCATGAAGATTTAAGTCGTGTTTTCTTCTAAGACTTTTATAATTTTACATCTAATATATAAGACTGATCCATTTTGAGTTAATTTTTGTATGTGGTATGAGTTTGGGGTCCAAATTCATTCTTTTGCATGTGAATATTCAGTTGTGCCAGCCCCATTTATTAAAAAGACTGTTCTTACCCCATTGAATCATCTGGATAGCCTTGTCAAATAATCAACTGACTGTATATTAGGGTTTATTTCTGGACTCTCAGTTTCTGTTCCATTGATCAATATGTCTATCCTTATTCCAGTACCACACTTTTCTGTGTAGTAATACACACACATGCATAAATAAATAAGTGTATATTTATATAAACTTACAGTAATTGCTTTTGATGAGTAACTTCTAATCAACATTGCACACACACACACACACACACACACACACACGGTGCCAAAAAAAAGTATACACATTTTAAGAAAGGAAAAAACTATTAAAATTGTAATACTCAATATATAGCAATAACAAAGAATGAATACAAGTCACATTTGACTTCTGCAATTACAAGAGATGCTCAAAGTTGTTACCATCAGTGTCCAGAGATTTCTGAGTATGGGGAACTACTGCTTAAGCAACACTGACCATATCCTAAAGTGTATACATTTTTTTGGCACCCCTGGCATATATATACATATACATACTTATACAAAGCTTGGAATATGATAAAATGACTTTTAATGCTTTTTCAACTCTGTTAGGTAAAATGCCTATGACTCTAACAGTTAATTCCATTTATATTTTTAGGTTAACAAGATTCTGTCTGCCACCATCAGTAACAAGTACCAAATCTGTGTTCTCACTACGCTTGACCGGTGATTTGGCAGTTAGTGGTCATGGGTGTAAAGTATATTATGAAGGTAAGTGATGGCACCATTGCCTAGTTCAATGTAGTCAAACCAAAAATTTATAGGGTGGAAATGGAAGAAGAATCACCAGGAAGGAAGATACGGTTCATCCTCTCGTCTCAAATCTTGTCCTGAGATTCAACTTCTTATTAATCATTAACATATAATAAAATACTGGAATTAGTGTCCTTTAATGTTTTACCACAGTGTGCCTAGACAGAAGACAATCATTCCCTTAAATCTTCTTAGGAGATGTAGGGTTAGAAATTAACAAGAGAATCAAATGTGAGAGTAACAGGAAACTGATTTGAGATTTAAGCATTACAGAATCCACCTTATTCTCTGTGTTCTACCTCTCTGCCAGAAAATAAACTGGTAATCTGTCTTCTTTGCAAGTTACAGTCAAGAGATTAAAGTCCATTAAGAGACAAGCATTGATATCTTCCATTCTAAACCCCTTTACAGTCCCACAGATCCATTACCCCTTACCTACAGAGAGGAAAACTAAAAAGCTCTTGGAACTGAAGGTTTTTATCTAGAAGTTTGGTACAAACTCATTTGGCATCAAAATATGAACTGATTAGAGGATATTCATAATCTTTATTTATTCCATGTAGTGGGAGTACTCATATGTTTGGGGGACAAAGCCCCAGAAAGTAGTTTACAGGTTCTCAGCCTCACGTGGAAGGGTGCTGGCTCGGGTAGTAGAAGGCCATCAGCTGAGGCTGGTTGGCTGTCAGCTGTGGCCAATTCGCCAATTGGCCGCTAATATAACTGCTGCGACTACGGAGGAGAGCCGAGGATTGCCGAGGAGAGCCGAGGAGAGAGGAACAGAGTCGAGGAGAGTGGAGGAGAGTTGTCGGTCGGTTGGCAGAAAAACGGACAGCAGGTCGCACGGCCGGTTAACGCAGCCTCCAGTGAGACCGTAGCGGTATGACTCCCCTACCTATGGTTCCGTGGGTGTTCCTTTTTGGCCTCACCATATCCTGCGTTCTTGTGTGGGGAGCGGGAGCCGAGACCCCGCAGGCCTCCGCACACGACAAATGGCGCAGCGAGCAGGGTCTCCTGCACGACAGTGTTTCACTATAGAAATATTGTTTGATAATGGGTGGTACCCTACCTTTTGCTGAGGATGTTAAAAATGTACAGAATTTTCGTGTTTTTCCTTTTTAAGACGTGAAAAAAATTCTGATGGCAAAAATAATGTTTTCTGAGGGTTTCAGACAGCAATAGTGGACTTGTAATGTCTTTTCTATATGATTCAGTTCCTAGTTTCCTTACCCATAGAAATATCACATCAGATTTCAACTTCCCCAGGACCACAGGTATCGCACCAGGTCTAGTATAATCATAAGAAGTACACAAATACAGTAGTGGGATGGGGGGCGGGGTTACTTTCTAAATCACATACTAATTTAAAACATGATTTTGTTTTTGTTGCTGAAACAGAAATAGTTACTGGCTGATTAAGTTCCTGGTGAGTGCTCTCTTCCTGGCTTGCAGACAGCTGCTTTCCACTCTGTCCTCACATGTAGAGACAGCGAGCTCTTCTCTCTCTCCCTCTTCTTATAAGGGCACCAGGCCTATTAGATTAGGGCCTCTCCCTTATGACCTTGTTTAACCTTTATCATCTCACAGGCCCTATTTCCAAAAAACAGTCTCATTGGGGGTTAGGGCTTCAACACGTGAATTTTTGTCTTGATTACTGTGCCTTTGTAGTAAGTTTGGAATTGGGAAGTATGAGTCCTCTAACTTAGTCATTTTCAAGATTGTTTTGGCTCTTCTGGGTCCCTTGAGTTTTTACATGAATTTTAGGATCAGCTTGTCTTTTTCTGCAAAAAGCCAGCTGGGCTCGTGCTAGAGATTGTGTTGAATCTATAGATCAGTTTGGAGAGTCTCGCCATCTTAACAATGTTGTCTTACAAGCCATGAACATGGATGTCTTTATACGGTATTTATTTAAATTTATTTTAATGATGTAAAGTCTTCTGTTTCCAAGCCTTTCACTTCTTTTGTTAAATGTCTTCATAACTATTTTATTCTTTTTTATTTTATTATACATGGAATTATTTTCTTAATTTTACTTTTAGATTGTTCATTGTAATTGTATAGAAATACAAGTGATTTTTGTGAATTGATCTTGTATCGTGCTACCTAGCTGAACTTATTTATTAGTTCTAATAGTTTTTTAATAGGTTCATTAGGATTTTCTACATATAAGGAAGATTCTGTCATCTGCAAACACAGTTTTACTTCTTCCTTTCCAATATGATGCCTGTTATTATTTCTTTTTCTTGCCTAATTGCTATGACTTGAAGCTCCAGCACAATGTTGAATAGAAGTGGCAAGAGCACATCTCCTAGTCTTGTTCGTCATCCTAGGAGGAAAGCATTCAGCCTTTTACCACTAAGTATGATGCTAGCTGTGAGTTTTTTGTCGATGGCCTTTATCCGAATGAATTAGTTCTCGTTACTCTTAGTTCGTTGAGTATTTTTATCTTGCAGAGGTATTGCATTTTGTCAAATGACTTTTCTGTGTGTATTGAGATGATCATGAGGTTTTTGTTTTTATTAATATATTACATTGAATGATTTCCATTCGTTGAACCAACCTTATATTCCTGGAATAAATTCCTCATGGTTGTAGTATATAATCCTTTTTAATGTTGCTGGATTTGGTTTGCTAATATTTTGATGAGGATTTTTGCATGTATTATCATAAGGGATATTGGTCTGCCATTTTCTTTTCTTGTGATATCTTTGTCTGGTTTTAATATTACACTTACACTGCCTCATAAAGTGAATTAGGAAGTATTCCCTCTTCCGTATGTTGGATGAGATTGTGAAGAATTGGTATTAATTCTTCTTTAAACGTTTGGTAAAGTTCACTGGTGCAGTTATCTGGGTCTGGGATTTTTTTTTTTTTTTTTTTTTTTGGTAGGTGGTTTTGATTACGTATTCAGTCTCTTCTTGTCGGTCTATTCAGATGTTCTACTTCTTTCTTAGTTCTCTTTCTAGTAATTTGACATATATCTATGTTATCTAATTTGTTGTCATGCAGGTATTCATTTCTCTTATAATCCTTTTCTGTCTATAAGGTTAATAATGCCCTCCCTTTTGTTCCTTATTTTAACAAATGGGGTCTTTTTTTATTTTCATGGACACTATAGCTAAGGGTTTGACTTTTTTTTTTGTCCATTTTGTTCTTTCCGAAGACTAACTTCGGTTTTGTTGGATTTCTCTATTGTGTATTTATCTCCATCCTAATCTTTATTATTTCCTCCATTTTCTTGCTTTCAATTTAGTTTATCCTTCTCTTTTCCAGTGTTATTGTTTCCCAGTGTTGTTTATCCTCCTTTTCCATTAAGGTATAATGTAGGTTATTGATTTGAGACCTTTTATATTTTTTTAATGTAGACACAGCTATAAATTTTCCTCTAAGTTTTCACTGCATCCCATAATTAAGGAATTCTGTTTTATTGTGTTTTTATTTTAATTCACTTCAACATAGTTCCCCAAAGTTCCTCATTTCCCTTTGATTTCTTTGCTTGGCCATTAGTTATTTAGAAGTGTGTTGTTTAATTTCCACACATTTGTTGAATTTCTCAAATTTTTAAATTTTTTATTTCTACTTTCACTCTTATTTTGATTTTAGAACATACTTTGTATGATTCAACACTTTTTAATTCATCGAAACTTGTTTTATGACCTATCATATTTATGGTCTATACTAGAGAATGAATGTTCTATGTGCACTTGAGAAGAATGTATATTTTGCGGTTGTTTGTTGGAGTCTTTTATAAGCTTGTTAGCTCTAATTGGTTGGCAGTGTTGTTCAGGTGCTCTTTCTTTGTTGATCTCTGTCTAGTTTTATGCATTGTTGAAAGTGGGTATGAAGTATCAGCCTATAGTTGTTCAATTGATGAAATTTTCCCTTCAATTCAGTCAGTTTTTGCTTCATGTCATGCTTATATGTTTATCATTTTCTTCCTATTGGATCGATCATTTTATCATTATTACCTTTTAATATTAAATTCACCACAGAATAGTTTTACCTTGGCACCTTGAAATTGACATATGAATGTAATTCCTCAATTTTAACAACTTTCTGAGGCTTTATTTCACTATAGTTACTGCCAAAGTTCCATTCCCACATGAAGAAGGAATCAGATACACACAAAAGAAATACATAGCCCAGGAGTGGCAGCAAAGATGGTGGTAGTGGCCATGTGGGAGGGACTAAGGGTATGACTTACATAAAACAACTGGGCACTAGAAGTAGAGTAGTTATTCATACATACTGGATATTAGCTAGGAAGTGTTTCAGGACAAAACCAAAAATGTTTAATGCAGGAGAATTCAGATGGCAGAGTGGGAAGCACCAGGAATCTGCCTTCCATCTGGACAACAACTGCCCTTCTGGAATCTGTCTGATGTCTGTTTTGGAACTCTGGAGTCTGTTGCAGCCTCGGTGGTAAATTGCAGTTGATTTCGGTCAATTTCAGCTGTTAGCACAGTACAGCTACCCATATACCCCAGCCTAATCTGCTGGCAGGCAGCTGTGTATGTGTTCCTGGAGCAGCCTGCACATAACCTACAGGAGTGAGAGTGGGGAAAAAAGGACCCTGTTCTCCAAACATCTGGGATCTGAGCTCCTCTTATTGGCTACTGCTTCTGAACACAGAGGTGCAGACAGAAGGTGGGAGGCCATTGTTTCAGGATGCTCGCATCCTCTCTGGCTGAAGTAACTTCAAGAAGATTTAAAGGGCTGGAGCCTTCCTTCCGCCCTTAATTTTTTATCTTTTGGGAGCCAGGTATTAAAGACTAGGACAAAATTTAACAAAACAATGGCATATATGAGTAAAATTAGAAAGTCAGCACACATACCCAGGGAAAGACTTAGAAAGACCTGAGAAGACCTTAAGATTATACCCCAGGCTCAGCACAGACAACCTGCAACAATCAAAACAAAAAACAACAAACATGATTTCCAGAGTTACTATGTTATTAGATTCAAATGTCCATTTTTTCAACAAAAAAGTCACATGGCATGCAAAGAGATGGGAAAGTATGTATCTTTCAAAGAAAAAAAAATAAATCAACAGAATCTGTACCTGAAAAAGACTTGATCTACTAGACAAAGACTTTGAAACAACTGTCTGAAAAATGCTCAGAGAACTAAACGAAGATGTGGAGAAAATTTGAGAAGGATTGGTATTCTTCTTTAAATGTTTGGTAGAATTACCAATAAAGCCATCAGGTCCAGGGCGTTAGGATAAACAATTTCCTTTTGCTGGTATGTTTTTCCTTAAATTTTCCTTTCTCCATCATCAGAGTTTTTAAAATAAGTTTAGGGATAAAGGAAGCTACTCAGCAGCTGGTTGTAAGCCACTAAAATCTATGAGTCCAAGATATGAGCTCATAGTATCAACCAAGCCAATGAGACTCCTTTTCTAGAATATCTGGTACAGAGAAATAAGTCAACTCTTTATTTATTTTTATGGTGTGCCCCCAACAGGCATCCCAAGTCACAGAGAAGAGCCTGAGAAAATGAGGCTAAAACATAGACAAAAGCTGAAACAAGGGAGTAGCAAAGAATCCTGATACTGCTCAGTTTCTGAATGTAGTTGGGAAATAAAAACAGGAAAACTCTCATTCTTTAGGAAAAAATTTGCTAATTTTTGGAAAAAAATGTTAATTTCCTCTTTAAGAATGGAAGTTAGCTTCTTATCCATAATATTTATTCGATAGCCAAAAGAAAACGTCTCCCTCCAAAATGCACTTTTGTTTTGACAACTTTTCACAAGCTCCTTACAATCAAGGAAAATAAAAGTTTTCCTAGTGCAAATAAACTTGCTAGTTTAGTTTTCTGTTACACAAATCAAACCTTTAAACCTAAAGCAATTGATTTCATTGCTTTAAATATTTGTGGGAAATTGTTTAATTGTGAAAATTAGAGATAGTTTTGAATTGAATATTTATGTAAATTATTCAACAGGAAGCTTCCTAAGCTTTTCTTAAAGGTGCATTGTATTCAAAGATTCAAAAAATTGCAGTTTTATCTATCCTACTCTTCTCTTCCTAGTACAATAAAAATTTAATAACATGATTTCTAAAAGTTTTTGCCACCAACGTCTAAACACTGCAAGCTTTTTGTTTTGTTAAGTTTTTCTTCCTCACTGTTGATGCTAAAGCTACTTTCACCTAGGTCTTCTGTGGCTTTAGTTACATGAGTAGGGTTGCCTTTTAGCTTAACTAGATAGGGTTTTGATTCTTTGCAACTAAAAGAGTTTTAACAAAACAGCATTTGCTTGGTCTCATCCTCTCTACCTGGGGTCTTTTCCAGGTTATCAGAGGATGGCTATGATAGAACAGGATTCTAAATCTTGAGTCTTAGACAAACACCATCACCCTATTTCAAAATGACTAATAGTCTTTTTTTTGAATCCCCACAACAACCCTGAAAAATATTATTACCCCATGTAGTACTATTGATGCCACACTCAGATCTCCTAGACATATTTCTGAATACATTGTACGTGTCCTAATGTATGTACCTGTATCTCTCCGCCTTATAACTTTCTCTTGGCTAGACTGAGGCAGGCCAGAAGTGCTGTGGAACCCCTAGAAGCAGCCCTTAGCCATGATGAAAGAGAATTGAAGAGTAAAGACTCTAGTTCCCTCACTCATTAGATTGAAAAACTCTATGAGACTTGTTCTACACCCTCTCCCCAAGTTCCCAAGGGATTGAGCCCTACTTTGCCCACAATTACAAGCCATTCAATAATACCCCATCATTAACTTCCTTCCCTTTCTTGTCTTACTTCCCCACTGCTCTACTGGTAATTCCTGGGATCACCTCCCAATTAATTGATGTGTACCCAAGTCCTTTCTCAGGGTCTGCTTCTGGGGGACCTCAGTTTCAAATACCCCATTTTACAACTTAGGAAACTGAGACAGGTTAAGTAACATCACACCTATATTAGATATAGGCTCTGCACTTCAAACCCAGGATTTCCTGGATCCAGGACCCATACGTGTTGCCTCTCTGACACATAGCTTCTAAAACATAAGCATTTATGCTCATTAATGTATTACTGGATAAAGTACAACTGACATTCAAAGGTTTGCATTTCTGGCTTAGCACCAAGAGGCCCTATTCATGATCAGATCTATGTTTCTTAACCACTTCATCTTCCGTCGTTACCCACAAACCTCTTTCATCTCACAGTTTCATATTTGTGCTTTTGCAGTTCTTCTGCTGCCTCAAACAGCTGTTGGGTCTGGGTGTGGATTTTGCCCTACTGGCAAACTAAAAAGTTACCATGTTGCTATTTCATGTATATAGTAGCAGAAGTAAGACTCCTAAATCAGAGACAAAGGACTGTATGGCTGCGCAGCAAGTAACGTGTGCCATCCAACTCTCATGGGGCAATGCAATATGGACCCAAATGGACACCTCACATGGAGTGGGTTTTTATCACAGTTGAGGAACATTGAGCTTGGAAAGCTCACCATTTTATAGCAAGCAGTAAACAAGCCTGCTCTTTATCCTGGAGAGAGGCATTACCTCATCCCTCAAGGTTATTCACTGCAAACAAAGCCCTGAGAAGTGGCCCTGATAAAGAGTAGTCTGGACTCTGCACTTTTCATGTCTGAAACTAACAATTCTTCTGGACTCCACTTTTCACTCACTTAAACTGACCTGAGTTTCCATAACTTTGAATAGAAGGAGACCTAATACAGGTGGTTCAGAATATTCTAGACATAGTGCAGTTTTGTTACTTCTTTTTTTTCAAATTCAAGTCTTTTTTTTTTTTAATTTTTTTTAATTGAGTAAGGGGAACAGGACACCATTGGGGAAAAGTGTGCACCTCAAGGACCCCCTCCAAGTCAAGTTATTGTCCCCCCAATCCCAGCCGTGGAGGGTGCAGCCCAGCTCCAGGTCCAGCCGCCATTGTTAGTTGCAGGGGGTGCAGCCCACCACCCCTTGTGGGAGTCCAACCGGCAACCTTTGTGGTTGAGAGGACTGCATTCCAACCAACTGAGCCATCCAGGAGCTCAGCTGCAGCTCAGCTCAAAGTGCAGTGTTCAATCTTAGTTGCAGGGGGCGAAGCCTACCATCCCTTGTGGGAGTCGAGGAATTGAACCGGCAACCCTGTGGTTGAGAGCCCACTGGCCCATGTGGGAATCGAACCGGCAGCCTTCGGAGTTAAGAGCATGGAACTCTAACTGCCTGAGCCACCGGGCCGGCCCAGTTTTTGTTACTTAATAAAATAACTTTCTACTTGAAAGATATAGTAAACTTTGTGATGTGAGACCAAATTAAACAAAGGAATTGGTTTTGCAGGTTGGATTTAAATAGTATATATTTTGTCTTTGTTGTTGTAAGTGCAACATGCAATCCTGGTTTGCAACTATAAAGCCTAGGTCCTAATTCTCTATTTTTAAACTTTTTCTAGTATGGATAAGAGTACAGTAAGTTCTCACTTAACATTGTCGGTAGATTTCTGCGACTTTAAGTGAAACAATGTATATTAACAAGATTGATTTTACCATAATCTAATTGACATAAGAATTAAGCAAGTGAAAGTGAAGAGTCCAGAAGTATTGTTAGTTTCAGACATGGCTGCTGTGATGGCTAATTTTATGTGTCAACTTGACTGAGTTAAGGGATGCCCCAGATAACTGGTAAAACATCATTTCTAGGTGTGGTATCTGTGAGGGTGTTTCTGGAAGAGATTTGCATTTGATTCCGTAGATGGAGTAAAGAGATTCACCCTCACTAATCTAGGTAGGCATTATCCAATCTTTTGGGGTCCAAATTGTCCAAAAAGTCAAAGGCAAATCTTTCAAATCTTTCTTGAGCTAGGATGTCCATCTTTACTGCCTTTGGCCATCAGCAGTCCTGGTTCTCAGGCCTTTGGCCTTGTACTGAATTATACCACCAGCTTTCCTGGTTCTCTGGCTTACAGACATCTCTGTGGGACTTCTCAGCCTCCATAACCATGTGAGCCAATTCCTATAATAAATCTACATGCTAGGGGTGCCAAAAACATGTATACAAGTGGACACTTTGGTCAATGTTGCTCAAACAGTAGTTCGCTGTAATTAGAAATGTCTGGATGCTGATGGTAACCACTTTGAGCACCTCTTGTAATTGCAGAAGTCAAATGTGACTTGTATTCATCTTTTGTTATTGGTATATATTGAGTATTACAATTTTAATACAGTTTTCCTTTCTTAAAATGTGTACACAATTTTTTGGCACCCTCTGTATATACAGATACACACACACACACACACACACACCCTATTGGTTGTTTCTCTGGAAAACCCTGATAGGTGGTCTCTCTCTCTGTCTCTCTCTGTCTCTCTCTGTCTCTCTCTGTCTCTCTCTCTCTCTCTCTCTCTGTCTCTCTCTCTCTCTCTCTCTCTCTCTCTCTCTCTCTGTCTCTCTCTCTCTCTCTCTCTCCAGCTCTCAGACAGACTACCACAAGCTGTGTATGATAGAACAAGACTCCAAGACTCATAACCTACCAGCAGAAAGAGTGCATCTTCCCTTATAGTTGTGCTGAAAGGTCCAAGGGAAGCTCTTAATGGCCTGGCCTCAGTCAGATGGCTTTCCCTGCATCATTCACTGTAGTTACATGGGTTGTAGACCTTGGTGTTAGTGGCTTCAGGGATGGGGGAAGAGGGTTGCATATGACAAAGTCAGCTCTGCCTAAAATAGATGAAATGGGTTCCCCATATAAAGGAAGGTTTCTGATAGAGGAAGAAGGTACACATGATAGGCAAGACACTACTCCATCAGTCCTATCTGGACACTCAACTAGAGGCTTACTGACCCTGGCCTTGGTTTATGTTTAACAGAGCGACCCCATTCCAAATGGAGAAACAGTAGGGATATTCAATTCCATTTTTAAGCCAGTATCTAAAAAGAAACTGCTCTGCTTTCTAACTTCAATGAAATGTACTAATTACCTTATTATCTACAAATATGGGGTTGTGTAAAAGAATTATATAACAAAGAATTTTTAAATGGAATTATTTGTTTTAAAATTTGTTATCATAATTCTAGGCCAATAGAACAAATACACAAAACATTGTCTGTAATATTTTATTATAACATATTACAGTGGTAGCCATAAATTGTTATCACCTCTTAGGAATGCATAAAAAGAGACATGACATGCAATTCTCTTAGATCCAGTTTCAGTTATATAAGTGCATCATAAGTTTTCAGTTTTTATTTATACACTATTCAGAATTTAATTGTACATGTAAAAAGTTTTAAAGCTGTGATTTTGTCCATAATTTCATATGCTCCTATCAGAGTTAGCGCCCGAGTTAGTTGGTCACTTAAAGCAGCAGTGGTTAGTAACAAGTTGGTACTTTCCATTTTCCACCTGTCAAGTGCTTGGTGGACTCGCTCACTTAATGAAACAGTGCTGAAAAATTTTTTAAACAATAATTACTTAAAGAACATTGTTTCAAACTACTAAATATTGTATATCTAGGTTTTTAAGCCAGTTTACCAGATTGAAGTGAGGATTAAATTATTTGGTAAAGATAGTTCCTTTAAAAATTTAGCACAGAGTTTAGAACATAGAAAGTAAGTGTTAGCCCCATCTCACCCCTTCTTCGTTGGAGACAATCAACAATTCAATTAACATTCGATCTGAGAGATTTACACAAGACCTCAAAACAATAATTATGAATTATTTGCTATAAACCAATGCATTACTGCTCTTGATACATGCTTTATAACTTGGTCTCATGACAACTCTCTTAAGTACTGTGTTTCCCTGAAAATAAGATCTAGCCAGACAATCAGCTCTAATGCGTCTTTTGGAGCAAAAATTAATATAAGACCTGGTCTTGTTTTACTACAACATAAGACCAGGTTTTATGTAATACAATATAATATAATATAATATAATATAATATAATATAATATAATACCCGGTCTTATTTTATTGGATATAATATAAAGTATAATATATAATACTGGGTCTTATTTTACTATAATATAAGACCGGGTCTTATAATAATATAATATAATATAATATAATATAATATAATATAATATAATATAATATAATATAATATATAATATAATGTAATACCCAGTCTTATTTTACTATTATATAAGACCAGGTCTTATGTAACATAAGACCCAATCTTATATTAATTTTTGCTCCAAAAGGTGCATTAGAGCTGATTATCTGGCTAGGTCTTATTTTTGGGGAAACACAGTAAGTATATCTATTTTACCAGTGAAGAAACTAAGGAATAGAGAAGCTAAGGGACTTATCTAAGGTCGCAAAACTAGTTGGGATTTAAAGCCTAGCCGTCTGTCCTCAGAGCCCTTACTCATAACAACTACATATACCCACATGGATCTCAAATATATATAATAAACCAAAGTCATTCTTTTACAGCAAATTACAGTTCATGTTAATATGAATGTTTCACAACCATATAATATTAATGATATAAATCAGAACATGAGAATAAGCTTATACCACATGTTGTCATTCATACATACCTCTTTGTAGACCTATCAGTTTCTGAGATTGCCAGGTTTAATTTTTGACACAAAAATTGAAAATTTGTTTCAGTGATGTTGTTGGCAACTATCTTGAAGATCTTCTCTAAGATTTTCTCTATTATTTGAACATAAAAGAAAATTTAAGCCATCACTTTTGAAAAACATACTGTATTTTGAGTTATTATATCTAGGTTTCTTACTTCTGTGCTCCTACCAAATGTATATGTCAAGTACAATGGAAGTGTAAAATGCAGACCTAATATACGATAGCTTTTTAATGAACTTCTTTATATACCATCTGGAGAAGCTAAGTTCACATCTACCATGTTTCCCCAAAAATAATACTGGATCTTATATTAATTTTTGCTCCAAAAGACGCATTAGGGCTTATGTTCAGGGATGTCATCCTGAAAAATCATGCTAGGGCTTATTTTCCTGTTAGGTCTTATTTTCGGAGAGACACGATACTATAAATATTGTGTATATATGCATATTTTATATTCAAATCACTCATTTAATGAATGTTGGCTTAGATATAAGTAGAGAGTATTCAGTTTAGGAAAAACAAAGCTTCTAGCTAATTTGAGCTATACTCATTTTTTTGTTGTTGACCCAAGGTACTTTGGGAATTTTTAAGAACTAGTGATCACCCACCCCTCTGTAATAATCTCAAATATGTTCCATGTTTTCTGTTTTTTTATTTTTATATACCAATAATCCCTCAGGCTAGATTTTATGCTAATGATATAAATGAAAATCCAGTCTTCTGAGTAACATTTTAAGGAAGGGACCCCATGTTCTTTGTTAATTGCACAATAAACGCATCTTCTATGGTGACTTCCTGTCTGCTCTCTCTGGGCACCAGGCCTGCTGTCTGAAGGCCCCTCAGACGTAAGGAAAGGAGGTAAATGGCCAGGGTTCTCTTGTTTCTGCTGACTTCGATCTGATGCCATTGCCCTTTGCACTTTCCCCATAGAGGCCAGAACCACATGAATCCTCCTTCCTCAAGAACTTGAGTAACAGAATTTTAGCAAGGAGATTCAATCATGAACTTGACAGCCATTCTCTAAAGTGCTGTTACGTAACAAGAATTATTTATGGATCCTTGAAAATCCCTAAAGACTTTATTTTATAGAAATAAAGTTACCACAAAATGTCCCTTTTTTATGGTTATAGTCAGCAGAACCAACTTGCATAGCAAGTTAAAAAAAAAAGCAGCTACTGTGACTTTTAATTTTATCTCAGGTTTTTTCCCAATCGATGAGGCCAAGTCTTGCAAAAGCTTGTGAATGGTAGCCATGTGTATGGCTGTATATTGTGGCTGCACATTTTTAATGACCAGCTCACTAGATTATGAGGTTATGCTGAGGTAAACTCCTGACTACATACACAGGGTACATGATATAAAATAATTTTAGGGGACAGTTTTGTATATTCCCTTTCCCCATATCTGGAACAATACTTATTAAGTTAATACTTATTAAATGCTGCATTAAATAGGAGGACCAAAATCTGGATGCATTATGAGGATTGACAATGAGGAGCAAAGTCAGAATCGCTGGAAAAAGCTTAGTTGTTGGGAACCCAGCCCCAGGGAAAGAATTGGACAGTGAAATTTGCCTCCCATAGGCCTGGAGAAACCAGTCTCCATGTTTTCCAGTAGAAGAACATTTAAAGAAAATGGACTTGCTCTCTGAAATAATTAGGGACAAAAGGAATGAAGAGTGCCCGAGGATTGCAGGCCAGTGATTCTAGTGGGCAAACAACTGACTGGCATCAATGGAAAGGCTCTATGGACTTCTTAAGGCCAAGTAATGACTTTTAGAACAACTACATATGGAGATACAGATTAGAACTGATGAAGAAATCTGTGTGTGGATTCTCTGAATCTGGCCACAATCATGATTTTAAAAAAAACCTATTGAAGGGCAATGAAACCACTAGGAGGGAAACAGCTCACCCTTCTGCTTGGATTTAACTGTTTTCAGTGGTTGAATGTGTATAGTCCCAGATTAAATAATCTGAATTATCAAAATAAACTCCTTCTGAAAAGGGAAAATTATAAATATTTTAATGTCTCTGACATATTGAAAGCCTCTAATTAAAGCAAACTATTTTTTAATGTACAGATGATTCTAGAAAATAACTTATAAGCAATTCACTTACTCATCACCTACCATCTCTTTCATCTGCCCTCTGTAGATAACGTGTGATAGTATACAATTGTTTTGCTTTACACATTTCCCCTGGAGGTCTCACCAAAGGGTTATCATCAAAATTTATATCTTTCAGTGAAAAAAGGTTGTAGATACCACTAGGCAGAGCTGTAAGATTATTTCCTAATAAAAAAGAAATTATAATTATACCTTTCTGTAAAAGAAAAGTGTGGAGACAAATAACCACATATGCGGCATCTACTGTGTCTCACTGCAAAGTACCAGAGAACCCTCCCAATGCTGGCAAATCGTAAGTAAGAATCCTAAACTCTTCCTGTTGTTCACTTGCTAGGAGTGAAAAGGAGGAAGAAACAGAGCAGTGGTTCCTTTCTCTCACAGAGAATGGCAAAATGAGATAGGCTTTCCTCTTATAATTCAGGAAGGGACTTGAGAGAGTAGATATAATGATAATTTTTTAAAAAAATAAACTTTTTATTTGAAGTAATTTCAGATTTACGGAAAAGTTGCAGAAATTGTAGAGTTTCTGTGTACTCCTCATCTAGTTTTAGGTTCCCCTAATGTTAGCTCATGTTATCATGTTACATTTATCAAATCTAAGAAATTAACACTGGTACCTTAGAATTAGATAAACTTTGCACATTTCTGGGTGTCATTAGATTTTCCATTAATGTCCTTTTCCTGTTTCAGGGAAAGGGGAGTCAAATATTTGGTGATGGAAGGAGAACTGACTCTGGGTGGTGAACACACAATGCAACATGTAGATGATGTATTATAGAATTGTGCGCTTGAAACCTGTATAATTTTACTAATCAATGTCACCCCAATAAATGTAATAACAATTAGTAAAAAGGAAATACTGGCATTAACAAAGGGAAGAGAGGCTATTGATTGGGAGTCCCTTCAGAGGCTGTTATGTTAGTCCACGTAAGTAGTGATCTTCAAAATACTTAACTGGTTTAGCACAGGCACTGAACGTCAGAACAGAGGCCAGCTGTGAACAACAGATACAACTCTACTTGCATAACTAGCTGTCTTGCAGGTAGGGAATGAAAGCCTGCTGGGTGGCATTACCAATGCAGATCTGTAGAGAACTGTGAGGTCTTTCCTCGTTGAGAAAAACTACAAGCAACTCACATGTCCGTCTGTCTTCCTTTCATTTGGTATTTTAGCTCCTTGGAGGAGAGACGCTAACATTTTTTAAAAACCTACACTGTATCAATTTCTGTGCTTGTCGTTGGTTAACCACTTAATGCTCCCAATCCAAAGAGGAGATATTATTATTTCTATTTAAAGGTTAGGAAACAGAAGTTTAACATTTAAAAAAAAAAGCTTCCTAGTGAATGATGGAGCTAGAAATCTAACTAAGGTCTTTTCTACTCCAAAACCCGTGCTATGAGGGAAGGAATTAATATCGAAATCCATTTTTTCGTATAATGTCTCACATTTGTCAAAGTGTTTCATAAGTTTTACCGAATTATATTCCCACAACTCTATGGACAAGCAGAAGTTACAGCCTTCTTGTCTTGCTGATGAGAAAATTGAGGTTCGGAGAGGTTGGCTTCCTAAATTCACTGCAGTGAGTGACAAGAGGGCTTTTCTTCACAAGAGGCCTTTTGTTTGAATGGTGCTCTCACAGTATGCTACCTGCTTTCAAAATCTCATTCAGTCACCCACCAAATCTATGGCATGGGTATTCCTGGTAGCTTCATTTTATGAATGAAGGAAACATTAAACTACAAGACTTGAACTGAGCCCCTCTAACTTCAAATTTGGCAATAAAAGTTGGTGACTGTGGGCCTGCCAGTTGTGCAGTCTTTGCCTCCAAACTTATCTCTCTGTGGGCTTCTTGACTGTTTTTTTCTTGAGTGTCGCCCAAGCTACCCTCTTTTACCCCACCAGTAGCTGTTCCTTCCCATTGAAACAGCTGAGTGCAGTCTGCGGTTTACCCAGTACACGCACTCACACCCCAAGCTCAAAGCAACCAGCACTAGCCAAGCAGTGTTCCATCCTCAGATATCTAACTTTCACTTCTGCGTGGCCCCTCCTCCAATCTTTTAAGTTGTAGTAATTCCAACTTTACTCCCTCAGCCATAGGGCCGTTGTTTCCTGCCATTGCTACTTTTGTGATAACCTTAGAATTTTCATTTACCCTTTCAGTTATGTAGTTAAGAGCATACTTGGTCATTAACGTATAGTTTCTGTCTCCTGATTGGATCCTGACTGATGTCTTTTCCTAATGCCGATGGGGACTAACAGAGAGCTGGCTAAGCCTGCTGAAAAGTCTGTGAGCGTCCCGTTCTCCTGGATCCTGTACTAGAAGGCCTACGGAGAACTGTGCTTCCGGTTGGTAGTTGTGTTCTCCAGTGGCCAGGAGGCACTAGGCAGCCTTTTTTCATGCACAAATAGTAGGTGAGTGGAGTATCTCCTGTCCTACACTTGGACAGATAAATAACCTCCCTAAAAGACAGTAAAACTTTGCCATAACACAAAAGTGAGACCAAAAATCCAATTGCAGGGCTGAGTTATTGTAACTTACTGCAAAATTAATGAAATGACTGATGTGTACCTGCATAGCCAGCTTACAGGGAGTTCTGGGAACTCAGGAGATAAGTTCTAGTTGCATTATATCTAAGTATTGATGCATTACTGTAGGTTTTACTGCACTACTGGTACTATGATAACAAAAAGATGAACTTTGTTTTCAATCTGGAAATCCTCTAAGACTGCCCTAGTTAGAAATGCTACTTTAGACTGAAAGGTATGATTTCATAAACTCAATTGTTCTTGTGGTTAGCCCAATATCCCCAAATCTGGTAAAGCTGAAGATGTATATACCCTCTGATCCAGCAATTCTCCTTATAGCTATGTGCACTAAAGAAACTCAAGCAGATGTATACCAGAAATATCATGCTCAAGAATGTTTATAGTAGCAAACAAATTGGAAACAGCTTAATTGTCTGTCAACAGGATAATGGGTTAATTGTTGTTTAACCATATAATTGAATATTAAGCATTTCAAATGAATGAAATAGGTCTATGTATATATTAACGTGGATTAATTTTTAAAATATGACAAATGAAAAAAGCAGGTTACAGAATGGCGAATTACATACCATATAGTATAAGATTTAATACAATTAAAAAATTCAAAATAGTACTTTGTATGGATATATATACATGCATATATATGTATAAAAACATGAGTGGAAAAAAGATACGCACAAAATGGTTACTTTTAGTTTGGGCACAAAAAGTTTCACCTCTATTATTTTATTTCTTAATTAAAAATAGCTCAACTAAATATCACACAACCGTAACACTCTTTATATCTGGGAATAGGTATGTAGGTGTTTATTATTTTCTGTAAGTTTAAAATATTTCATAATAATAATATTTTTCAAAATACCAGTCTAGTACCGTGTTTCCCCAAAAATAAGACCTAACCGGAAAATAAGCCGTAGCATGATTTTTCAGGATGCTCGTAATATAAAATAAGCCCTAATGTAGCTTTTGGAGCAAAAATTAATATAAGACCTGGTCTTATTTTCGGGAAAATACGGTAGAGCCTATTTTATATTACGAGCATCCTGAAAAATCATGCTACGGCTTATTTTCCGGTTAGGTCTTATTTTCGGGGAAACATAGTGTTTGTTGTGCTTTGGGAAATCTTTTCTGATATCTTTTGAGTAAATGATTTACTTTTTTAAATTTGTTATTGTAGTGATTGACTTTGTAAAAGACTGTAAGGTATTAGAATGTTGTAGGGTATAGGAGTAGGATCAGGTAGCCAGCGGAGAAGGGAAAACAGAGAAAATGCTGACCTAAGGTTGTGTAGGTAGGTGATGAATAGTGTCAAGTTCAGGAGGGAAGAAATACTGAATGAATGGGTATAGGCAGAGGAGACAGAAAAGAAATGAAAATATGTTCTGGTTCCCCAGCTGGATTATAACCTCTTTCAGGAAAAGAACTGGACCTTATGCTCTACTCACATTTTCTTTACCTACGATAGCCATTCCCTTCCAATGGGCACTTAATACATTATGTTGACTGTTTGCCATTCTGTCCTGTCAGTAAAATTTATAACCTCGACACTAATACTCTACTTATTGATTATGCTTGATACTCACCACTCAAGTTTAGTTGCTGGAGATCATTTAAAGATAGAAAGGATGGTGGCAGATAACTTATTTGATTGTTGTATGCATTTAAACTAACCAGACTTCTCAGTTTCCCTATATTTGTTGGAATCGCTCTGATTGCATTATTTGAGATATCAAGTCTTTTAAGTTGAGTCATATTAGACAGCTCCTCTGGAAGTCTTGTTAACTGTAACAAAAATTAAAGAATTATATTTTTAATAAATATTTCTACAGCTAATATTTTTTTCTAAAATCAAATAGAAGGAGGGATTTTTATTTTTTGTCTTAAAAAGGAGATATTTCACGATGTCACAAATTCCTTTGCGACTCCCTTGCTAAAACCCACGACATATTGTGTGGCATCCTACGACCTCTTCAGTCTGACCCATGCTACCAATTCAACCCCGAGCTTGCTAACCCTCTTTTCTGACTCTCTTCGTTGCCATCTTATCTCTTTCTTTCCTCCTTAAATCTGACCCTGCTTTGGTTTATTCTCTTCTTCCCTGAAGTCTTTCCCAATTATTCTGTCCCACATTTGATCTCTTTTTTTCTATTCTTACCAACATTACTTTTTATTAGTCCATTGGGTGTTTTCCTTGGATTTCTAAATGACATGATGTACCTTTTATACTTTCTGTATGTGTGTTCCTAAGCATTGTGCATTTTGAGTAAACACTCAATAAACCCCTTTAGAATGGAATCACACAGTTTGGCAATGCAGCCTAAAATAAAAATTCCTAGTACAAAAAGCAATGCAAAATATCAGGAATTAAGATACTCTGCTAAGGTGAAGAAAAAATATGTACACTCAAAGAAATAAGGCCATCACAATTGGTTTTGAAATAAAGGAAGTTCTATGCATGAACAAAAGAATTTTGAGTATATGGGTCCCTCAGAAATATCGAAACAAAGTAAATGCTGGATATTGTGCTCATTGTTCTTCCAGATATAAAAGAAGCATAAGAGACAGTCCCTCACTTCAAGGAGATTACAGTTTAGTTCAGGGAACAAAATATACGTATATGAAACCATCAAGAAATAGCATTAAGTAATAGGTACGCCAATGTCAGAGTACAATAACAGATATATGCAAGTTTAGAAGATGTATATCAGTACAAATCAGAGGACTAAAGGAAAGTTTCATGTAGCAGGTGGGACTCAAATGACATCCTAAGGATGAATGGGATTGGATAGAAATTACAGGACACTTAAGGCAAGACAAGTATCATGCATGAAAATGGCCAGGGAGAAGCTGACCAGTAAAGAGAGGTGATAGGAAGCAAAGGGAGATATGTTTGAAGAAGGAATATGGAACCAGGCTATGGCAAGACTGGTGACACTGTGTGAGATAGTGACACTGGAAAACAAGGGAGAATGATCCAAGAGCTTTTTCAGAGGCAAAATGAGACAACTTTGGTGTAAGATTCAGTATAATGGTGATGGGAAAGCAACAGTCAAAGATGATTCCATGATTTCTAGATTGGTAGATTTGAAGAAAATGGCATCAGGACCAAATGCAGAGGTTTTGAATGGAGTTACATTGGAAAGATAGATGAGTTTGAAGTTATGTTGAGTATAGACAATAGAAGACTAAAAGAACAAGAACTGTGGGACTAAACCACTAGTGATCAGCTCCAGTTATGTAGATTTGAGTCATGTGTATGGTGTAGTCTTAGAGGATGGAGTTACTAAAAAAGAGAAAATTAAGAACACAACCTGTAGACTTCCACAGTAAGATACAGGAGGAGAAAGTGAGAGGATTACAAATTAGCCAAGCAATTAGTTGATTATAATGCAGAAAAAGTGTCTTTGAATACAAGAGCAACTTTTAAAACACAACGTGTATCATTATTCATTCCTTCTACCTCAAGCAACTATTCCCCGGAATAACCTTTCTGGAAAGGTTCTATATAGCATGTGTTAGGTTCAAAAAGGTCAAGTAAGTTTGGGAAATATGGGTTAAATAGACACAAACCAGCTTGTTGAGTGCAGGACTCTTCACAACTTTTAATACACTAACATTCATTGTGATTCTCTGAGAACCCAGTGCTTCTCGAAGCTATTTGACGATAGGAACCCGTTTACCCATTTATTTATTTAGTTATTTTCAGGAGCAGCTCATGGCACTAGTTTATTTTAGGAACAGACTTCAGGAAATCTTGCTGCAGATAATAGTCTGACCTCTATTAAAGGACTTTAATTTGACTGACAATCACATTAAAGATAGCCACGTGTCCTTTTCAATAATGTGTCTCAATATACATCAGTAATGTTTTGACTTTGAAAAAGTATTTCATAAAATTCACTCTTAGAATTTGAGTAAAATGAAATGCTAAGCTATAAAGAACATTTATTTCCATTAATCTAGCAATTTTTAAGGGAAAATATCCTAAAGAGATAATAAAATATGAAAAAGGCTATATTGATGAAGACGGTCTTCACAGCATTATTTGTGATGATGAAAAATTACAGCATCCCTGGGTTGCGCCCCCTGCAACTCAAGATTGAAAACAGCGATTGGACTTGGAGCTGAGCTGTGCCCTCCACAACTAGATTGAAGGATAATGACTTCGAGCTGATGGGTCCTGGAGAAACACACTGTCCCCCAATATTCCCCAATAGAATAAAATAAAAAATAAAATAAAATAAAAATATAGACCATATCCTGGTTTATAAAATAAACATTAACAAAAATAAAGTAAATGAAATCATAGAGTATGTTTCTGACTAAAATGGAATTAAACTAGAAATCGAAGGTAACAGGAAAATTGCACATCAGTTGGAAATGAAACAATATACTCCATAACCGCACAGCTAACGCGTCTTGGAAGGAAATTTGTAGCCTTGAGTGCTTATATTAGGAAAGAAGTTCTTAGATCAATAGTCTAAGCTTCCATCTTAAAAACTGGAAAAGGATGAGCAAAATAAACCCTCATCTAGCAGAAAGAAGGAAAAAGAAAAGAACAGAAATTAATGAAATTGGAAAAAACTCCAAAAACAACAGAGAAAACAAATGAAGCCAAAAGCTGGTTTTTTTGAAAGATCAATAAATTGATAAGCCTCCAGCAAGACTAACAGAAAAGAAAGCCACATGATACCAACAGCAAGAGTGAAACCGGGTTATTCGAATTTGCATTTCACTGAGTATCAGTGAGGTTGGCACCTTTTCGTGTTTATCAATTATCTGTCTTTCTGGTGAATGAACTATTTATATGCTTTGCCAATCTTTTAAAATTATTTTGGAAAAACTAGAAAAGCACACTGCCGCCTTTGTATGTACATGGGAGGTTTCAGTCTTTACTTGTTGGGGTCTCTATATCTGACACCAATTTTGTTAATATGTTGCAATGCTTTGTCATAGCCCACTGCTAAACTGTAAGCTTTCTTTTGTCTTATAGAAAATAATTGCAGAGTCAAACCTCAAACCTTTTCTTTACAGATGGGATATTTTGCGTCACCTTTAGAAATATTCACCCTTCCATCATAAAAAGAATTATATATGTTCTTCCAATGCCTTAAAAAAACATCTTGCCTTTTGCTTTTATATCTTTAATCCAACTGGAATTGATTTTTTAGTAAATATGAAATAGGGATCTAAACTTTTTTTTTTCTTCCCAATTAAATGGGTAGCAAATGGACATAACACCATCCAGTGAAGAGCCCTTGCTGATAAAAAAAAAGGTCACATCATGTTTCAATAAACTGCCCTGGATGCATGGGAAGGTTTCTAAATGTTGCTCTTCTATGGATTCAGTTTGTCTACACCTGAGCACAGAGTGCTGTTCTAATTTAATTGTGTATCGTGTCACATATACCCCCTGCCCCCGCCCTTGTTCTTTGCTTTTCTTGGTGATTTTTTAAAATGTGAACTTTATATCCTTTAATATGAACTTTAGAATGAGTTTGTTATTTCTATATTAAAATTCTATTTGGGAGTCTTATTAAATTGCATTGAATTTAGTAATTTTGAAGAACTGGCATCTTTGTAATATTGAGTCTTAATATTGTAAAGTCTCCTTTTAAGTCGGTTTTCTTATATTTATTTCAGTAAAGTTTTCATCAAAAAGGTAAAAAAACAAAATTTACAACATCCCTAAATATTTAACAGGATTAGTTACATAAATCACGTGTTGGTTATAACAATTATTGGGAAGATTATGTTATATCACGGGGAAATTATTATGCTACATTAAGTGAAAATGAAAGAATTTAAACTTGAATGTACAGTCTTTTTATAATTGCTTAGAAAACTATATACATAAGGAAAAAAAAGGCTGAAAGTAAGTTGTCAACATATGACCAGTACAGTTATATTGCAGTAATGTGCTCGTGGAATGATTTTTTTTTCACTTTTCTCAATTTTCCTCCAATAATGTATTTATATTAATCCATAAGTTTGAAACTATTTTTATAATTTAACTGAAATAAAAAGAAATATATAAAATTGTCAGCTTTACTTGGCATTTCATTTTAATGAAATATTTTCCTATAAAACTTTTGTGTTGAGAAGTGCATTTGTAAGCCAAGTATGGGATTAAAATATAAAACCTATCCTTTTAAAAATAAAATATTCCACCTAAATTTAAAACACATATACTCATACAGCTTAGATTCTGATTCTCTTCAGTCCCACCTTCCCCCCAAGTCCAAAATATCACTCTCTTACCTTTGTCCCATTTATCTGACTTATATTCAGCTCTTCCAGTGAGAGAAGTTGACACAACTCAGTAGGAAAATATGTAAATTGATTGCTTGAGATGTTTAATTTCTGGATTTCTTTTAAGTTACAGATCTCTGGAGGAATTTTCTGTATTTGGTTTTCTGAAAAATTAAGTACTTGCAAATTTGCTAAAGTACACACTTCTATAGGAAAAGTTTCAAATTTATTACAGCATAAAATGAGAACATGGAGTGATGCCATATTGGAAATAGATGGTGGAATTTCCCTTATTTGGTTTTTACCAAGATCCAGGTGTTGAAGATTAATTAGAGAACAAAAGTGCTCAGAAAACATGAGGAGGTTGTTTTCATTAAATTCTAAATGAAGCAGTTGTTTACTGAAAGATATATCCATAGGTATTTCTGAAATATAATTTCCATTAATGCTCAAATAATAAAGAGAATCTAAAGCGCACAAACCTACTGGAAAATAGATTATTTTATTATAACTCAATTCAACTTTAGTTATTTTTCTGCAGTTTTTTATTTCAATAGGAACATCTGTGATTGTATTTCCTGAAAATTCTAAACCGAACATATTATTAAGATGTGAGATATCTTCAGGTATTCTCACTATGTTATTTCTGTTTACACAGAGTTTTCTTAAATTTTTAAGCTTGTGGATGTTCTTAGGAAGTTCCGTTAATTTATTATCACTAAGACTAAGGCATTCCAACATTACACAGTGGGAAATTTTCTCTGGTATTTCTTTCAGTATATTTTTATCAAGTATTAGAATCTTAAGTTCCCTGAAATTCTCTATTTTGTGTGAAATAACTTCTAATTTGTTGTTAGTCAGCTGAAGTTCTTGCATTTTGAGCAATTGAAAAATGTCCACTGGCAAAAATGTAAGTTTATTGTGATCCATTAAAAGTTTTCCTAAATTTTTAAGCTCCCTAATTTCTTTTGGCAAACTGCTTATCAGGTTTCCAGTAAGGTTTAATGAAATTAACTTTGGCAGAAAGCACAGAACTTTAGGAAATATTGTTAGCTGATTATATGCCAGAGTGAGAACACTCAAGTTTTTCAAACTAGACAGAGTATCTGGTATATGTCTTAACTTATTTTTAGCCAGACTTAAAATTTCCAAGTTTCTAAGACTTACTAAGCCAGAAGGAAAATTCTCAATGTCATTGTTATTTAAAAAGAGCTGCTTGATACTCCCAAGCTGTGATATTTCTTTAGGTATATGTGCTAGTTGGTTGTGACTGACATTTAATATCCTTAAATTATGAAGTAACTGAATTTCAGATGGAAATGATGATAGTTCATTATCTTGCAAGGACAGAATTTCTAGTCCTAGCAGATCACCCAAGTCTGCTCCTTTAAAACTTTTGATTTTGTTCTCATCTAAATACAGATATTTTACATATTTTATATTTAAAATGTCCTTGGGGAATTCTTGTAAACCCTTGGCCTTGAGATTGACTGTAAAGTCATCTGACCCTAAGCCAAGTCCTTTCTCATTTTCTTCAGAGAGCTGTAGACTGTTTTTTCCTAATGTTTCATGAGATAGGAAGTCAACAGAAGCCTCATATTCAGCAGTCATCTCCGTTATTGATGATGATGGACTTGGTGATGTTTCAGTTATTAATTGCAAGCTGTCATAGCTAGTGACTGTTTCAGAAAATTGAAGAGCTTCCCTTTGTTCTTTATTTCTCTTAGGCTTATTTCCAGAGGAGGATGTATCATCATGTCTGTCTGATGTATCCTTTCTAGGATGTGTTTCACCAATCTGGTCAGAAGGTTTCCCATCAGAACCTTCCTTTAACAAATTTGATATTTCTTTAATAAATCCAGGTTTTTCCACCAACTGTGATTTAGATTCTGTCCTAAATTGACTACTGCTGTCCTCTATCTCTTTTGAAGTATCCTCCTTTTCAGACATCTTATTTGCTGATATGTTTTATACCAATACAAGATTGTAACTCGATTTTAATTTTCATGTTTAATTTTTTCCTTTGAACCTAGAAAACAAATGTTAAGAGATGAAATAAAAATATCAAAATCATAAATGAATTTAAATATGCTTTTTATTCTATAATGAATAATTTGATGAATATAAAAATATTTATAACTAATAAACTAATTTATATATGATTACTGGTTAAAGCTAATTTGTTGATTACATGCATTTATCACATGATACTCTTGGAATCACATTAAAATTATAGAATAAAAAAGATCACACAATTAGAAAGGAGACATAAGGGAATGAAAGAATTTAGCAAATTTTTATAAGACGGGTTAGATAACCAGTGGTCCCCCATGCCACATGCAGAGTGCTGTTTGCATTGTGGACATTGCAGGTCTACATATGGTACCAAAGTGACTTGTCCCAACAAATTCAGTACATTATGACAGTTTCCCAACAGGTGGAAGTAAAATGTCTTAAGGAAAGAGGGGTTGCTTTCTATAAGAGTAAACTAGAAGTAAAACAAGTCCTTCTCAAGGACTGAAGCCAGACTTTAAGTCTTTTATGTGACTCCTGAGGCACCTACACAGCTGGGCAGCACCCCTCCTCAGATGCATGGGTCACAGCCCCAGTAGGTCCCTTCTCCAAGTTTGTAGTTTTTAATAAACCAACCTCTTTCCCTTGTCCCTTCATCCTCAGTGTGGTAGCTACTTCCTAGACTTACTATCTCTGTGTTACTGCAGTTCCCCCTTACTGTTTCAGTTCTCCAGTACTTGTCTACACAGCTCCCTAAATCCAATCCTTTCTATTAAACTGGTATGGTTTTAATATTTCACAAACTCTTCAAGAGAATAGAAGAACGAACATTTTCCAACATGTTTTATGAAACTAACACTAACCTTCACATCAACACCTAACAAGGACAATATGAAAAGGAAAACTACAGTCCAATTTTACTCAAGACAAAAATGCAAAAGTTCTAAACATTAAAAAAAACTTCTAAATTTTATAAAAACCATCAATACATAAAAGAGAATATTTTGTGACTAAGTTGCGATTGTCCCAGGAATGCAAATTTGGGTTTTAACATTAGAAAATCAACATAGTTTGCCACATTAAAAAAGGAGAAAAATCATATGATAATTTCAATAGAAGCAGAAGCACTTGATAAATTGCAACA
Source organism: Rhinolophus sinicus (assembly GCF_036562045.2). Lineage (NCBI taxonomy): Eukaryota > Metazoa > Chordata > Mammalia > Chiroptera > Rhinolophidae > Rhinolophus > Rhinolophus sinicus. The sequence goes on from NC_133758.1 coordinate 83,573,375, forward strand.
TTTTTCATGATTTTAAAGAAAAATTTTAGCAAACTAGGAATAGATGGGAATTTCCTTAACCTGCTAAAGGGAGTCCATAAAAAATCTACAATAAATGTCACACCTACTGGTGCAACAATGAAAACTTTGATATTGGAAGCAAGAAAATGTTGCCCTCTTCCATCATTTCTATTCAACATTGTACTGGAGATCTTAGCCAATGGCATAGGCAAGGAAAAAAGGTATGAAGATTATGAAAGAAGAAATAAAACTGCCATTAGTCACAGATAATATAATTATGTATGTAGAAAATCCAAGATCATATACAAATTATTAGAATTAATAAGAACATTAAGTAATGTTGCTGAATACAAAGTCAACATACAAAAGTCAATTTCCTTCCTGATATTAACAAAACAGAATTAGAAAATGAAAATGAAAGTTTATCATTTACAATTAAATATTAGGAATAAATCTAATAAAAAATGAGCAAGACTTTACTGAAAAAAATGCTACTTAATGTAACTACAAAATGTAATAAGAGAAATTAGAGAAGTCCTAAATAAATGGAGAGGTATTATTTTTAAATTGATATATATATATATATATACTGTCAATACGATTCCAATCAAAATCCTAATCTTATTTTTGTGGAGCTTGACAATCTAATTCTTAAAAGTATTTGGACAAACAAGGGCCAAAAATAGTCATGATAGAAAACCAGGTGGGAGGACTTTCTTGTTGACTATCAAGACTTATTATAAAGCTATAGTAATTAAGGTGATACAAATATTGGTCCAAGAATATTCAAGTAGATCAGTAGAATGTATAGAAAGTCCAGAAACAGACATTTGATTATGACATGATACTTGATTTATGAAAAAGATGGGATTTTTGAGCACTGGAAAAAATAGATGGTCTTTTCAACAATGATGCTAGGACAATTGGACAATTTAGCGAACTGGAAAATATGTCTGAAAGATATATCCAAAACGTAGGAAAATATAAAAGAGCACATAGAAAATATAATAAGAATGATTAACATATATTTTTCCAGAAGGAGAAAGTGGAGCTAATGGAGAGCAAGGCAATATTTAAAGAAGTGATGGTCATGAATATTCCAGAACTGAAAAATATGAATCCACAGATCCATGATGTACAGCATATCCAAAGCAGAATAAGTAAATTTTTATCCTGAAACTACAGAACAACGTAAACATAAAAATGTTGTGAGAGTAGTCAGAGAGAAGGGAAAGAACACCTATAAAGGAATGGTGAAAATAGACTTCCTAGCAACTACAATGAAAGCTAGAGGACAGTGGAAAAACTTATTCAAAATGCTGAGAGAGAGTCACTATCAACCTAGAATTGGGTATCCAGCCAAATTATCATTCAAAACTAAAAGGAAAATAAAAACATTTGTAAAAAAAAAACAAAAGAACTGGGAGCTTTTACCACCAAGAGACTTACTCTAAAGTAACTTCTAAAAGATTTTCTTTAAGGAAGAGGAAAAGATACCAGAGGATGATCTGAAATTCAAGAGGGAATAGTGAGCAAGTGAAATGGTAGACACATAGGTAAATTCAAATAAATAATAGTCTGTGTAAAACAATACTAGTCTCTCGCGTATGGCATTAAAGAAGACATAACTGGAATATTATACAATAGTATGTGAGTCCAGAATCTCCCCAAATATATTTATGAGTTATAGAAGTGATGGTAACTGCAGGGTAGAAGGCCAGTAGACACCACCTTTGCCAAGTGATTTAAGTCAACCTCGCCAGTATATCATGTACTCCCAGATATGGAGGACTGAGAAAGGCACATCACTTCTGTGGTATTCTTGCCAAAAATGCATAACCCTCGTCTGATCAGGAAAAACAAAGCAGACAAATCCAAATTGAGGGACATTCTGCAAAATAACTGACCAGTACTCTTCAAAAGTGTTGAGGCCATAAAAGATAAGAAAAGACTCAGAAACTGCCACAGATTGGAGGAGACGAAGGAGACGTGACAATCTTAATATGGGATCCCAGGTTAGATTCTGGAACAGAAAAAACACATCGTGTAAAAAAACAAATTCCAAATAAAGTCTGTAGTTTAGTTGGTGCTATACCAATGTAAATATTTTTGTTTTGATAATTGTACTATGATTATTAAAAACGTTCATATTAGAAGAAGCCGGATAAATGCTAGAAGGGAATTCTCTTTACTAGTACTGCAACTTTTTTACAAATCTAAAATTACTTCAGAGTAAAATAAAAAGACCTCAGCTAACATGTTTTTAAGTCTTTTTTATCTGAGGTTGATGGAAGCTGTTCAGCTTTATGGCTGTGTTAGACATGCTTGATAAAATTTGATAAATTTTAAGAAATTAAAAGAATAAAAGTAGAGGGAATAAATTCAACTTTTAGAGAGAAAAACTTTAAATAATGAAAAAAAGAACAATAACAAAGTACAGTCAGATTTTTTTTAGAGCAATAAAGGAGAAATCAGACAGACAAAATTCAAATAAGGTAGAAACAGACACAAATGTGTATGTTGATAATCAAAATAAATGTGAATGGACTAAATAACCAATTAAAAGTCAGATTTGTAATAAAAAAACAAAACCTAAGTGCTTATTTTTGAAAGATGACTCTAAAGCATACAGTCACAGAAAGGTTGAAATTAAAAGGACGGAACCCACACATATATGGCTCTTGATTTATGGCAAAGGCACTAAGAGCACTGGGGAAAGGATGGCCTTTGATTCTGGGTCAACTGGGAATCCATATAAAAAGAAAAAGATATTTGACCCCTATCTAGCCAGCCACAAAAATCAACTTTAGATTTGATTTTAGACTATAGATTTAAATGTGAAGAGTAAAACAATAAGACTCCCAGTCGATGACATAGGAAGATGTTTTCATGACATTAGGAAAGAGAATGAATTCTTAAGTGGACACAAAAAGCATTGTTTTTAATAACAGATTGGAAATATCATCAATGTCCATAATATGAGACATGTTAAATGAGTTATATCCGAAAGACCTAAATGCTGAAAACTATAAGACATTTTTGAAAGAAATTGAAGAACACACCAAGAAATGGAAAGACATTCCGTGCTCATGGATTGGAAGAATCAACATAGTTAAAATGGCCATATTACCCAAAGCAATTTACAGATTCAATGCAATCCCCATCAAAATCCCAATGGCATTTTTTTAAAGAAATAGAACAAAAAACCATTAGATTTGTTTGGAACCACAAAAGACCCCAAATAGCCAAAGCAATCTTAAGAAAAAAGAGAACAATAATGGAGGTATCACACTTCCTGACTTTGGCTTGTACTACAGGGCTACAATAATCAAAACGGCATGGCATTGGCAGAAAAACAGACACACAGACCAATGGAATAGAATTGAGAACCCAGAAATAAAACCACATAAATATGGACAGATAATTTTTGACAAAGAAGCTAAAAACATACAATGGAGGAAAGAGAGCCTCTTCAATAAATGGTGCTGGGAGAATTGGATAACCACATGCAAAAGAATGAAACTGGACTGCTATTTGTCACCATGTACCAAAATTAATTCAAAATGGATCAAAGTGGTACTAAACTTATGGACCTTGGGTTCAAAGAGCATTTTATGAATTTGACTCCAAAGGCAATGGAAGTAAAAGCTAAAATAAATGAATGGGACTATATGAAACTTGAAAGCTTCTGCACAGCAAAAGAAACCATCAACAAAATAAAGAGGCCACCAACTGATTGGAAGATTTTTGCAAACAGTGCCTCCGATAAGGGGCTAATATCCAGAATATACAAGGAACTCATGCAACTCAACAACAAAAAAACAAACAACCCAATTGAAAAATGGGCAGAGGACCTAAAGAGACATTTCTCCAAAGAGGACATACAAATGGCAAATAGATATATGAAAAAATGCTCAACATCACTAATCATCAGAGAAATGCAAATAAAAACCACAATGAGATATCACCTCACCCCAGTCAGAATGGCTATCATCAACAAGACAAATAGTAACAAGTGTTGGAGAGGCTATGGAGAAAAAGGAACCCTCATACACTGTTGGTGGGAATGCAGACTGGTGCAGCCGTTATGGAAGGCAGTGTGGCGGTTCCTCAAAAAATTACGAATAGAATTGCCATATGACCCAGCAATCCCTCTCCTGGGTATCTACCCAAAAAACCTGAAAACATTTATCCATAAAGACACGTGTGCTCCAATGTTCACTGCAGCTTTGTTTACGGTGGCCAAGACATGGAAACAACCAAAATGTTCTTCGATAGATGAATGGATAAAGAAGTCGTGGTATATATACACAATGGAATACTATTCGGCGGTAAGAGAAGATGATATAGGAACATTTGTGACAACATGGATGGATCTTGAGAGTGTAATGCTGAGCGAAATAAGTCAGACAGAAAAAGCAGAGAACCATGTGATTTCACTGATATGTGGTATATAAACCAAAAACAACAAGAGAACAAGACAAACAAACGAGAAACAGAAACTCATAGACACAGACAATAGTTTAGTGGTTACCAGAGGGTAAGGGGGTTGGGGGGTGGGAGATGAGGGTAAGGGGGATCCAATATATGGTGATGGAAGGAGAACTGAGTCTGGGTGGTGAACACCCAGTGGGATTTATAGATGATGTAATACAGAATTGTACACCTGAAATCTATGTAATTTTACTAACAATTGTCACCCCAATAAATTTAAAAAATAAATTTTTAAAAAAATGACTTATATCCATGCATAGATCTAACTTCAACAGAATCTTAACCACACCAGATTAGACTGGGGTTTAATCAATATATATTTGGCTTTGGCTTTAACATAGTGTTAAAGGTTATTAAAATAATCTGTGTCCGTATGATCTCCACTCAAAGTTACTCAAAATGTATGACATACAGCTTTAACTATAATTTTAACTATGGTTTAATCAAAGTATTTGGGTTTATCATTTTCTATTTCCACAGTGTGTTTTGTGATGTTTTAATTGTATGGTTTTTGTTTTGTGTGTCTTGTTTAAGAAATTCTTCTATATCTGCTTCTGTGTAAGTCAGGTTCCACAGGCAAGACACGATCCACTCAAATCGGGTAAGTTGAGGAAAGTTAACAGAGAGCTGATTTACAAAGGTGTGGGTAGAGTGTAAACCACAGAGGATAGCATTGTATCCAGTGGAGATTATAAAAATGGCTACAGATTTTTTGCATCTCAGTATGTGCTCCAAGAGGTAGAGTCTGTTTCCCCACCTCTTGCAGCTCAGCTTGGCCATGTGACTTACTTTGGCCAATGAGGAATTAGCGAACATGACATTAGCAGAGTTTTGAAAGGCACTTAAGACATTACATCTTACAAAACTGCCCTCTCACAGTTTCTGAGACCCCTACCATTTATGCTATGTGAAGAAGTCTGAGCTAGCCTACTGGATGATGAGGTACATTTGGCTAGTTTCTCCAGCCTTCAGCCATCCAACACTCACAAGCAAAGTGACCTAGCTGACTGGCAGATGTGTGGGTGAGCCCAGCTAATACTATCACAACTGCCTATCTGAGCCAACCCCAATGGCTACCTGCAGAACTGTGAGTTTAATTAATTGTTATGCAATGACTAATTGATGTAAGGAGTAAATGGAAAATATCCAGCACAAATTCTAAAAATTGTATGCTTTGCCATTCACCATTCTTCAGATGGAAATTGTTTTGTGTATGCTATGAGGTAGAGATCTAATTCAATATTTTCTTATATGTCTAGTGACTTGTGTCTAACAATTTATTGAGTAGTAAATTCTTTCTTCACTGATTTCTAATGCTGCCTCAATCATACGTCATACATGTACAAAGCTATTTCTGGACTTTCAATTCTATTCCTTTTATCTATGAGTATTTGTCTAAGTTTGCATCACTACATGTTTTAATGATTAAAACTTTATAGTAAATCTTGGTATCTGTAGAGAAAGTCCACGCACCTTATCCTTTTTCTTCAAAACTGTGGTGATTATTTTCAGTCCTTTACATAGCTAGATCAATTTCAGGATCAGTGTGTTAAGTACCACAAAACATCTTGCTTGTATTTCAATAAGAATTGAATTAAATTTGTAAATTAACTTGGAAAAGAAGTGATATATTTATGATATGGAGTCTTCCTATTTAATAACATAGTATATCTTTGTTGTTATTGGGAATGATATATTTTCTATGTCTTTAGTTTTTAAAATATTGGTATAAGGAGCACTACTAATTTTTGTATGCTGATCTTATATCCAGCAATCTGGCTAGGCTCTTATTAGTTCTAATAATTTTATACATTCTTTTAGTTTTTCTATAAGGACGGTATTATAAATATTGGCAGTTTTTGTTTCTTATCTGATTCTCTTGGATAAAACTCTTGTTTATTTTTTTTTATCTTATTACATTTGTTCAGCCCTTCAGTACAATGTGGAATAGGAGATTTGAAAGCAGCTCTCTTTGTCTTATTTCTTTAATCTGCTAAGGTGGTATATTACATTAATAGGTTTTCTTTATTAACATTGAAGAAGCAACTGTGATATCCTCTATAGCCACTTCTTAGAGATAACCAGTGGTGAATATCATACATATATCATGATATATTACTTTTTAATTCACTTCTGAATTACATGTAACATTTACTCAGAATTTTTATGCCTATGTTATTAGTAATTTTGCTGATAATTTTCCTTTTCTGTACTGTTCATGTCCACTTTTGCTGCCAAGGTTATATTACCCTCAGAAAATGAGCTGGGTAGCTTATTCTAATTACCTGTTAGTTGAAGGATTTTATATATTATCAGAGTAATCTCTTCCCTGAAGTTTCTGTAAAATGTGCTTTTTGAAATCTATTATTTTGATTTAATTGTTACTGGTTTGTCCAAGTTTTCTTTTAATTCTTAAGACGTATGGGGAAGTAACTGCTTTCTCCTGGCTTCATGTTTCCATATGGAGGAAACTCTACTCGTGTAATGCCCTTGGCCTTGAGCCTCATCTCCACAATATCGCCTCTAAAGAGACTTGGATGACTGATGAGCTCAGTTCCGTCTTGGCTCTTTCCTCAGGGCCATTCTGCCTGCAAGATTTGTGTTTTAGTCAGCTGTTTTTCATAGAATAAGAGGGTTGCATACCTATTCGGGGAGCCAAGGTTATCCATCTGTGTGATGACTAAGTAATTATGTCAAATTCAGGGGTGAATAATGACAAGTTCTCTTAGCTGCATACCAAAGCGACTTTCTCTAAACTGCTTTATCAATAATAAATGTGATATTCTGACTTCCTTCTGCCTGATTATGTTTAATGATAAAGAATTTGGGAGGGGAAGAAAGGGTGTTATTCTTTGACCACTTCTCAAATTGCACCATCCGATGCATTGGCTGAATACTTTGAAAAATAAATACGACTAGGGAATTAAGGCTCTGAGGTGGCAAGCATTCATGGTTTCTGGCCTTAGAGTTTTGACCTTGGTGTTTTGTAGCAGCCCAGATTGTGCAATTGCTTCTGTGGGGATGGCTTCTTCAGATGTCCATAATGGCCATAATAAACATTGCGTAATGGAATTGTGATCTTCCTTGGTCACCACAGTTTATGGTAGTTTACTCCTCAGGTGTTTGGTTGTTTTTCTGCAAGAGGGTAGTTTCAGTTTTATTTTTTATAGTGTTAAAATATACATAAAATTGACCATTTTAACCATTTTAAGTATAAGGTTGGTAGCATTAAATACATTCACATTGTTGTGTAACAAAAAGGCTGTTTTTTAAAAATGGCGAACTTATTAAATGAGGGCTGCTCTGATCTCCATGTGTGGATACCTACAGATTGACCATGAATGCTGCACTCAACTTGGACTGGCATTCTAGGAGAAACTGAGTCAGAGATGAGCTCTCCTGTTCCATTGGCCCAATTTAGTTCATGGGCCCAACTCTGAACCAATGACTGGCCAGGAGCCAGAATAATACTGTTGTTTAAGACAGTGCCACATGGCTCACTCTTGAGCCAAGGGTAGCACATACCTCTCCCAAATCACAGGGGAGATAGGTAGGTAGATAGATAGATAGATAGATAGATAGATAGATAGATAGATAGAAAGATAGATATCGGGGAGCTAGAGCAACCCAAAGCTAGAACAGATGCTGGAGAATGTCCCCCATATATAGCCACTTCTTAGAGATAACCAGTGGTGAATATCATACACATACTTTTTTTTTTTTGACAAAATTGAGGTCTTACTATATAGCATTGTTGTCCAATACAGTACACGTGACTATTTAAATTTAAATTAAATTACAGTTTGGTTCCTCAGTCACAGTAGCCACATTTCACGTGCTCAGGAGCCACACACGGCTGGTGACTCCCTTATTGAATAGTGCAGAGAGCAAGCCTTTCCATCATCCCAGAATATACACCAGAGTTAATATGTGGTGATTTGAAATCAAATATTCGAGAAGCTTATCTCTCATGGCTGCAAAGTATCCCATAGAAGGATGTGCCAGCAATTATTTAACCATTCCCACGTGAACATTTTTAAGGCTGGTACATACAGCTAAATACATTCGGAAAATGTGCACAGGAAGTCTCCCCTCATCCACACAAGCACTGAGTCTCATTTAAAACCAAATATTGACAATTTGATAGGCAAAAATAGATCCCGACTCCGTTTTTGTAAATGTTAGTAAAGTTGAACAATGACCTATTGTAATTTGTTAAATGTCTGAAAGACACAGACATTCAGGGAGCCAACCACGGGACGTTTTTATACCGCGCAGCATCAACATGCTGTTTCCTGGACTGGGGGGACAAGGCCACTCAACAGAGGCTAAAGCAACGTGGGACCGGTCGCTCACGCGTTAGAGGTGGGCATCCCGGGGCACACAGGAGGAGGACTCGCAGAGCTGCAGGTATTGAGGGGGAAATGGGAGCAAGAGAACACCTGGGTTTCGTTTACAAGGTCGCCGAAGTCGCAGCACATCGCGTCACCTGGAGCTGTCCGCACGGCTGCGACTCGGGTCGCAGGTGGAGGGCGCAAGCCGCCGAGCATCCAGCGACTCCGGGGACGGCGGCCGCCTGCTGCCCGGCACTGACGCGCCCCGGGGCCCGCGGCGACAGTGGCGGGGCGCCCCGGCCGCGCCCCTGCGCGTTTATGAGCTGGCCTCGGGTCACACTAGAACACTTAGGGGGAGCCCGGGGCCTCCATTCAATTCCCCAGGAAGGACGCGCGACCAGGGCAGAGAGTGAGCGTCTGGGTCCTTGGCTTGCGCTTCGGAATCTTCCGGGGAAATTGGGGTTCTGATTTGATCCATCCGGGGTGGCCCCCGCCTTTGATTCTAACGAACAGCCGGGTCGGAGAGTCAGTGGCCCGGGCACTGGCCCCTACCACGCTGACCAACACGAGTTCGACCTCGAGGATAGTCGCGCTGCGAGGTCCTTCGACCGAGCCCTGTTTTCCGGACTGTGGGGTGAGCAGCAGGCGGTACAGGCCCGGTGAAAATGCCACTTAGTGACGTGAGGGACCCAGCTTGTCACTCTTCGACCAAACCGCCTCATGGAGTCCGACCTCTTTTTGCCTCGGTCCCCCCTCCCTCCCCCCCACAGGCCATTCTTCAGGCCCAGCCACGCTCCCAAACCACGAACCAAGCTGAAGGCAAACGAGCGGAGCCCAGGAATAACTAGCACACTCACGTGGAGAGGCGGCGATCGCGCCGCTGTTGAAAGGGAGTCCCCGAGACCACGAGGACTTGGAGATTTGGGGGCGGGCCTGCCTTTGCGATCACCGGGAAGCGTCCTGGGGAGTGAGTGTAGGCGGGAGAGGTGGCTGAGCTTTGGAAAGCTCCTGGGCGACTGTGACCTACCATCGCTCATCATCTAAACAGACGGTAGCTATCCGAAAACCAGGACATATTTGTAGAATATGATGTACTTGAAGAACCAGATGTAGGGCTTTTAGAAAAGACAGAAAGAAAACTTTAAAAGGCTTTTTCTTTCCTAAGGATCTTGGTTTACTAATATCGGTATCTAGAATATAACAAAACTAAATAAACCAATGAGTTTTATTTACCACGAGGGAAGTATTCTAAAATTGACACTTGAATTCATTCATATCTTTTGATGAACACTACCACATCTGTATTTCAAAGTGATGTTTAAAAGGCCCTTAGAGCGCTAGTTCAACCTCTAATGCGTTATTATCCTTGGACTCTCAAAGGCTTACCATTCATTTACAGGGGCTCTTGTCTACCCAGCAGGGAGGGCATTTCCACCCTAGCCTGTTCGCTGCCGTAGCCCTCTTGGTTATGAAGGTGGTTGGCTCACTTTTCCCAGCCCTTTTCCATAGCCTTGCAACTACTATCAAATTGTTTTAGTGTGTGGACCTCCTGAGGTCCTCCAGTTGTCACAAATGTGAACTTTTTCATGGCTGAATAATATTTGTATCACTTTCTTTTTAATCCATTCGTCCGTTGATGGACACTTAGGTTTCTTCTATCTTGGCTGTTATAAATAATGCTTCAGTGAACATAGGGTTGCATATATCTTTTTAAGATAGTATTTGCGTTTCCTTAGGATATATACCTAGAAGTGGAATAGCTGGATCACATAGTAGTTCTATTTGTAATTTTTTGAGGAACCTCCATACTGTTTTCCATAGTGGCTTTTCCAATTTACATTCCCACCGAAAGTGCATGAAGGTTTCCTTTTCTCTACATCACTTGTTCTCATCTTTTTTTATAATAGCCATTTTAACAGGTGTGAGGTGATACCTCATTGTGGTTTTGATTTGTATTTCCCTCATTAGTGACTAAAACTTTTCATGTTTCTGTTGTCCATCTCTATGTCTTCTTTGGAAAAATGTCTGTTTACATCCTCTGCCCATTTTTTAATCAGACTTTTTTCCTATTGAGTTGTATGAGTTCTTTATATATTTTGGACGTTAACTTCTTATCAGATTTGCAAATATTTTCTCCCATTCAGTAAGTTGCTGGGGTTATCTTTTCATTTTATTGGTTTCCTTTGCTGTGCTTTTGTTAGACATAGTCCCACTTATTTTTGCTTTTGGTGTCAAATCCAAAAAGTCACCAACATTGATGTCAAGGAGTTTACTCAATTTTCATTTAGGATTTTTAGGGTTTCAGGTCTTACCTTCATCTTTAATCCATTTGAGTTAGTTTTCGTGTGTGGTGTAAGTAGTGGTCCAGTTTCATTCTTTTGCATGTGGCTGTCGAGTTTTCCCAGCACCATTTATTGAAGACATAGCCCTTGCTCCACTGTATATTCTTGGCTCCTTTGTCATAATTTGATTGACTATGTATGTGCGGGTTTATTTCTGGGTGGTCTATGCTACTCCATCTATCTATGTTTCTATTTTGTGCCAGTGCCGTAGTATTGAAAACACAGATGATTTGTTGGTGTTCCAGAAATCTGTTTTTTGTTTTTTTAAATGAGGGCATTAAAAGCTGCTGCTTAGTACATTTACCTTCTTTACTCAGTATAACATAGAGATGAAAAAAGCTTCTCAATTTTAATACGGTAATTTATATTACCATTGATCTTTGGAATACAGGTAGTTTTCTTATCTTTTTCCCTCCTTTCTTTTGGGGAGTTTAAATGCTAAGTTTCTGACTTGTGATTTAAACTCCACATCAGATAGAAAACAGATTGGGATAATCTTTACCTAAAAGTTGTCTCAAATTTTATTTTATTTTTTTTCAAATTTTATTAACTTGAAAATAAGTTCTAAAAATATTTTTGTCATGGTTAACTCCTATAATAGTGTTTAATCTATCTTGGAAATTTTCTGTTTCCGTATCTTTCCTCATTTATACAATAATGTAAATATGAAATGATGTATTTTTATGACTGATTATGATTGGTTATGAGTAAGATAGAGGGGAAACTTTTATTAACTTTATTGCACTTAGTAAAATCCTGTTTTTAAATTGTTATACAACATAAAATAGTATGTGGTCTATGAACATCCATACATTTTAAAATAGTAAATAAGTTCAAGTAAAATTAATTAAAATCCAACTTTTAACTATATACAGTTAATTATTTGTGACATGGCTGAAATAAATACAAAATCCAGACTGGCTTTTCTTCCTCCTAGTGGTTATGTGTACAAAACTAAATTCAATATTGATTGAAAGCAAACAATCCAAAAAGGAAAAAAGGCACACATTTGACTTAGTAAAAACTATCTATTTTTCTCTGCAAATGACATCGTTTTAAGTTCATTCATTTTCACTGCTCTACTGGTATATATTCAGTAAATACAAACAAAAAGTATTATCAGCATTTGTAAAATATAACTGGGAAGGCATATTATTAAAGCATCATATAGCATATTCCAAAACTCAGCAAATGGTTCTCTAATTACTGTTTTGGGATACTTGTGTTATTTGCTCATATAATTCAGTTGGTGGCATAATTACACAACTATAACAAGTAAAGCTCTGGGGGGAGATTTGTTTAAAAACAATTGCCTTGGATATATATTATTTTTAACTACGATTTTTTTCCATTTTAGCTTTTTTCATTTTAACGGTAAATTTAGAAAATGATTATCTTTTTCCTTTGTTGAATTGCAGCACAGTTTACTCCCTAGTCAAGTGGGGAAACTGTACCAGTAAAGAACTGCAAATGAGGAAGTGGGGCAGCGGGCTCATTCTTGGACTGTCCTCAGTGTTGGATCATCAGGTCAAGGTGAGTAAACATTTTCCAGACTGCTTTACCAGATTAAAGCAATTTTCAGTACCACCCCAAATATATTCTCATATGTTGTCTCAGCACTGTGACATCATTAATTTTTACTAATGTACTTAGTTGGGTTTTATTATTTCATATAATTTTAACTAATTTAATATGGTTGTTTTGCATTTTTGTTAGGTAGGATTTATGTTTTCCCATTTTTTAAATGTTGTCTGCATTTCCAAACATATAACCTCTCGGTAATCTTCTCTGACCACTTACTGTTGGAATTTAGGTACTGATTTATATTTCTATTACATCTTTATAAATTTTTGGTAAATTTTCAACACTTTTACAGCAAGTTGTGATTCTTAAACTTACTTATAAAATTTATGTACAGTAAATTTACTTAACCACATAATTTTAATTTCAATAAGGCTCAGGTGGAGCACCATTAAAAATAAGCAGAAGTTAATGTGAAGAGTAGATGATGACATATAAAAATTATCTGCAATCTGTAGGATAACTTTAAATATGACTGTATATCTCTGAACTTACTTAGAACACATCAGTCTATTAGATTGGAAAGACTAGTTTCCGAGCTTGTTACACAGCAGATTAATCAAGTTAGCTCCTCATCTGTGATATCAGTACTCACCCAAGTTCCTTCATGATGCCCCTCTTATTCCCACATCCTCTCACCCGTATCCTTAACCTCTGATACCCGCTATTTGTTTTCTCACTTTATAGTTTTGCCTTTTCAAAATGCCATCTAAATGGAAGGGAATGTTACAGTATAATCTTTTGAGCCTGGCTTCTTTCAGTTAGCATAACACATGTGAAATTTATTCATATTGTTCCTCAATAATTTATTTTTTTGTTGCTCAGCAGTATTCCACTGTATGGATGTACCTGAGTGTGTTTATTCACTCACCTTTTGAAGGATTATTGTTCCTTTTATGATGTACAGTTTTGTGAGATTTAACAAATACACTATTTGTCAATCAAAATTAGGATACAGAACAGTTCACTCCCCCAAGTACTCCCCTAAATGAAACAAGCAGATATTTGGTGATCTACTTCCTATAATGTAAAGGCAACATACATGAATTAAGCTAACTCATAAAAATATAACATGTACTTAATATTTAGAGATTGTCATTTAATCTGTGTATCTATGTACATATGTGCTTGTATGCCAAGCAGTTTTGTATAATTTACTTAATTTTAATAATCCAAATTCAATACTGGGTATGGAATTATTTCAACAGAAAATAAATCAAAAACTAAGATTCGCAGGCTCTGCTACTTCCAGAGAGTGAATGAACTTGTCTAGAGTGAGTCTCTAAAATCCTCCTCCTTAAGGGGAACCTAGGTAGTTATGATGCAGGGCATTCAAGAATTATACTGTGAGAAATACTAGCTTATCCTAGATCCATTTCAACTAAGTCTTTAAAAAACATGCTAAAAAATTTTCATAGATAACAGAAAAATGTTTTAAATAACAGTGTTATTTATGGTTTAAGTAGAAAATACATTTCTTTATTCAAATCATGTTAACTTTCAAGTATATTTTGAAATGACACACAAAGTTATAGCAAAGCTATATGTATTTTAATTTCACATTCCACTCTAAATTCTTTACTATTTAACAAAAATAACTTTTTATAAAGCTTACTATTTTTCTAATATTATACAGACTATCAATCTACACTTTTTTTGTGTTTCTCTGAAAAATTAGAATAGCTTATGTGAAGATGTTATATAAAACTAATTGGTATATTACACACCAAACTTAAGTACAGATTCTGTACAATGTAATAGTAAACATATATATTACAAGAGATTTAAGTGCTTGTTAAATGTAATAGTTTAAGGAATCTTTCATGGAAAAAAATCTGTATCACAAAATGCGGTGGCTTAAGTATCAGCTGCTTTCTTCTCATGAATTTCTTTCAGTAGGCATTAACTGTCCATTTAGCTTCATTAACAGTTTTACCACTAGGCCAGCCTACAAAGTAAAACATGTTAACAATAAATATGAAACATGTTAGATGAGTAAATAACACACATGGCAGCAGGCAGTTCCCTAGCATTTGAAAAGGTACTTTTTCATCAGGAGGCAGCTTGTCAAGAATAAAGTATTTACTCAGGCTTTTGAAGGGATTTAAGAAACAACCTACTGGATACAACTAGAGGCTCAGATAGGATACCAGTCAAGAAGAGGGAAAGACGACCTAATAACTTGATAGAAGAGATAGGGAATACTGGCCAGAAATTTTTTTTTTTTTTTTTTTTTTTCCAAGTCAAGTTGTTGTTCTTTCAATCTCAGCTGTGGAGGGCGCAGCTCAGCTCCAGGTCCAGTTGCCGTTGCTAGTTGCAGGGAGCACAGCCCACCATCCCTTGCGGGAGTCAAACCGGCAACCTTGTGGTTGAGAGCCCGCGCTCCAACCAACAACTGAGCCATCCGGGAGGCAGCTCAGCTCAAGGTGCCGTGCTCAATCTTAGTTGCAGTGGGCAGAGCCCACCATCCCTTGCGGGACTCAAGGAACCGAACTGGCAACCTTTGGAGTCAGGAGCACGGAGCTCCAACCACCTGAGCCACCGGGCTGGCCCCCCAGAATTTTTTTAAATGGCAGAAAAAGTTTCATTGTTGTAAGACTGAAACAAATTATTCAGATAAGTTTCTGGCTTTGTTTGCTTAAGAAAGGCCTGCCGTTTTTCATTGGTTTAAAATATTTTAATTTCATATTAGCAGTTTTCCTTGAACTAAAATGGATGGTGATTTAAAAAAATAATTTTACTAATACGGTAGTTCATTATTAGAAGTCCAGAATAACTGATAAGTACTTACCTGTTTTGTATGTACTATAAAGCTCATCTTATTTTCCATACTATGGATCTGAAAACACGCATCAGCATCTCCCAGCTGCCACATAAAACAACCATACTTAAGACTGATGAGTAAAGCCTACAAAATAATTAGAAATTGTTGTATTGAAATATATATTAAAAATACCTATCTTCTCTTACTATCTATACTTATCTAGTCAGGTCTAATGGTAGAATAAAACCTATTCAAAGCACCGCAGTAACCCACACAGCCTGCAGTACAGAATTACATATACGGTAGACTCTCAGAAGACTGAGAACAATGAGATTCTTTGTATCAGATTGACAAAGATTTTTAAAAGATGCCCATTCTGAAGTGTGTGTATATACGTATAAACACACACACAAATATTATTCAGCCATGAGAAAGAAGGGAATCCTGCCATTTGTGACAACTTGGATGGAACTTGAGGGCATTATGCTAAATGAAATAAGTCAGAGAAGGACAGATACTACATATCACTTACATGTGGAATCTAAAAAAGCTGAACTCACAGAAGCAGGATGATTACCAGGGGCTGGTGGGTGGGGGAAATCTAAGGGATGTTGGTCAAAGAGTGAAAACTTGCAGTTATAAGATGAATGTGTTCTGGGGACCTAATGTACAGCATGGCGAGTATAGTTAACAATACTGTACTATACACTTGAAAGTTGCTGAGAGACCTAAAATGTTCTCACCACAGAAAAGAAATGGTAATTATGTGTTGATGGAGGTGTTAGCTAATGCTATGGTGGTATCATTTTGCAATTTATAAGTGCATCAAATCAATACATTGTATATGTTAAACTTATACAATGTTATATGTCAATATATCTGAGTTAAAACTGGAGGGGGGAAAAAGATTTTCATTAATCAGTTACTTTCAAGATACGTAATTAAATGTACTACAAGTTTTTACTTTCTGCATCTTAAAACAATTACTTTTACTTTATTAAGTACTTTTTGAATATTCACATAGTACGTAACATGTTGACTTAGGCAATTTTATTTCACTGAAAATAAGTATACTGATATATTTATTGTAAAAATAAACGTAATTTAAAAAATTAGTAATATACTATACCCTTCATAAATTTAACAGAGCTATTTGGAGCAACCTATTCCTACACTTTCCTAATATAATGGTATATTTAAGTAGGAAATTAATATATTCTTTTGAGTATTTTTAATGTCTTTCCTAGAAATAACTTGCATTTTCTTGCCCTAAAAATATATTCTTTGTATACACACACAAAGTGTTCATCCCATCTTTTAAAATATGTATGTTTAGAAATATGAGCTTTCTATGACTGAGTTCTCAACATTGATTGTAAATAATAAACTAAGAATATGCTAAAAAGATAATGGTTTAGGGCATTTTAAAATTGAGCTTCCGTAAATGAAACAGTATAATTAATTTACATGAATGTATATTATGTATAGTGGGAAACTAATAACATTCTTTTTTAAAAATAGCCATCTACATTTATATTGTAAAATATAACTTTATTGATAGGATATGCTAAAATATTTAGCTATTTACCAAGGTGCACACTGAAACATTGAGTCAAGATATCATATTACTTAAACTGCTTATCTTTGGATCAGTCATCTGAAATTTGTTTAATCAAGAGGCAGGAAATAGTCCATTTATATGGGCTCAAAACAGTTTAGTATAAAAATACTACATCTGTGGTATAGCAACTCAGTTATATGGAGGTCAAATTATCAATAAAAGTACTGAGACCATAAATTAAAAATAAGATTTTGTTGTTAAAAGACAACATACAGGAAAAAAAGGAATTCTGGAGAAATCCCCAATAATGGAAACAGCTGAATGGAGCTGATGAACCAAAGAGTCTACATTGTGGTTTTGATATCTGCTCCAGAAGGATAAGTAGCTCTCAGGAGGTAAAACCTACAAAGGGCAAGGTGCTGAGTGAGGGAAGTCAAAAAGCACAAGAGAAATGGCAGGGATAGTTGAGAGGAGAAAAGAGAAAACCACAGAAATCAGGAGTACCAAGCAGCTGACCAGGACAGAAAGGAGAAACTGATGTTGACAAGTGATCATGAGGAACAGCACTAAGTGGGTATTTAAATAAGCAGTTTTATTTCAGAAGAGCATTATGGTCAACATAAACTGACATCAGCGAAGGGTAATCTATTACCTGTGTGTGGCAGTGGTGCTGTTAAGGTTGAAGCTATATCCCCAAGTACAGTTCAGTTATGAAGACTGTAATGCTTCACTATAGTAAAACAATGAACCCCAACATAGTGTATTTCTCTATTCAATAGTGTCTATATTTTATGTAACTAGAACAGATAGGTCTCCGATGAGCACATGAAATTGGCTGAGCTATATTTTCTGACAGGCAATATTCATTATTTCAAAAAGAAACCAAACATAGATGATAGAAATAATTGGTATCTCTCTATATATACATATTATATATATATATATATACACCCTGTGTGTGTGTATGTGTGTATATATATACACATATATATGTATGTGTATATATATATACGTGTGTGTATATATATGTATATATATATGTATACACATACACACACGGAGGGTATATGTAGTATACCAAGTAATTGGTGTACACACACGTACACACACACACAGGGTGCCAAAAAAATGTATACAGATTTTAAGAAAGGAAAAAACTGTATTAAAATTGTAATATTCAATATATACCAATAACAAAAGTCAATACAAGTCATGTTTGATTCTGCAATTACAAGAGGTGCTCAAAGTGGTTACCATCAGTGTAATTTTAATAGTTTTCTCCTTTCTAAAAATGTGTATACATTTTTTTTTTTGGCATCCTCTGTATATACAAGTAAAACCCACAGCAGTATTCTATGGCTTTGCCTGAGAATCTCTAAAGCTACTGCATCCCAAGTAGAGTTTTAAATGTAAATGAAGGTATTTTTGCAGACGAAGGTGTTTACTCTGTTTAAACAAGCTTGTCATTTCAACCCTAGCAGATTTTGGTGAATCTACGACAACTGAGGACAAGCTGATTGCTCCCACCTTTGATGATTAGAAAATGTAATCATCTTGTAGCTTTCATATGTGCTATAAATTTATCAGTGGCTTGCAGAGCACAAGATAATGATTATATGGACAGAAAACATCATTACCCTTGGGTTCAATCATGTTTTTATATACCCAAGAATAGCATTTCTATTTGTATTTCTAGAAATTGAAAATCTTATCCTGAAAAAACACCCTGTTAATTAAGAATATTGTTATCATCCTCTGCCTGATACTGCTGCTATCTCACTTAACTCCTAGACCAGAATATTATTCATAATATGAAATGTAAGATATTGCTGAACCATCATTTGAATCTGATATAAAACTTTTTATTTCTGCCTAAACTTGGAATGCTACCACAAATCAAACATAAAATACAGTTTAGAGAAACGGGTCTGTCAGCGTTACACCCACAGCATCACCATCCAGTTCAATGAAAAAGGATTTGTAGTTATTGGTACGAAATGGTCTGAAATAGTAGAGGAAAACTTTTCTGAAACGGTGAGGGGAACTTCTTCATTTTCTTTAACAAACTTAGTATGTACAATATACATAGAAAAGTGGTTACAAGCTAGTAAGAACCTACTTGTATTTTGTATAAGTGAAATAGTTTAAATAGAAAATAATATGCAAATCACCCAAAAGCAAGCTGACATCAGAGACTTCAAAAAATCAAGTTCCAGGTCAATTACTAAAGTTAGTCCCTCTTCAGCCCTATGTCCTACATATTCTCTATCTTCATTCACAGGCATATCTATCACCATCAAATGACTAAACCAGGACCCTGCGTTATCATCATCAAATGACAAAAACAGGATTGGGGTACTTTCAGAAGTTATGTGATTACATAATAAAGTCTTATAGAAATGAAAACAAAAATTATGTTTATGATGAAATTTCCTAATCTAAAATGTCTTTTTTAAATGCATAAGCTTAGTTATTACTTTAACTGATTTGGAAATGATTTATTCCTTACAAATCTAAATAAACAAAATAGATTTAATTTTTATTAGCTTCCTACACTAACTAGAAAGCTGTTCATCCTGTGAAATGTGTTAAACATACTAAAAATAATTGATAACCAACCCCATATTTTATATAACTTTAGAAAAAGAAGCACAATGCAGTCACAAGCTGTGACTCGACTGAAAAGCTGTGAAGTATTCCAGTGGGTATTCACAATCCCTTCCGCACTTCATCCTGCCTCCCAAAAAGGTTCTTATAACTAATTCTAATTTTCAAATTGAAGTTCTTGTATCAGATATTACATTTCCTTTTTAAATCTGTATTTTTTCATTTAAATCTAACTGATTTTTTAAATACATAATATAATCACAGTTGAAATTTTTTAAAAGTTGCAAATGGTATATAGTGAAAAGTATCCCTCCTACTCTTGTTCCGTTACCTGGTTCCCTTCTCTAAAGCCTTTAAGAGACTTTTTATGGAAACACAAGCAATATATATTTATGTAAATATAGTCTTCACTCCCCCCATTTTTTAAAAAATTGAGGTATGATTGACATATTACATTAGTTTTAGGTGTACATGACTCAATATCTGTATATACTGCAAAATGATCACCACAATTCATCTATAATTAACATACAATCACCATACAATTATGAAATTTTTTTTCTTGTGATGAGGAATTTTAAGAGCTACTCTCAGCAACTTTCAAATATGCAATACACTATTATTAACTATAGTCACGCTGTACATTACATCTCAATGACTTATTTATTTTACAACTGGAAGTTTGTACCTTTTGACCCCCTTCACACATTTTGCCCAACCCTGGCAATCACCAATCTATTCTCTGTATCTATGAATTCAGGTGATTTTTTTCCCCCCAAAGAGTCCACATATAAATGAGATCATATGGCATTTGTCTTTCTCTGACTCTTTTCACTTAGCATAATACTCTCCAGATCCATCCATGCTGTCACAAATGGCAAGATTTTATTTTTCATGACTGAATAATATTCCAGTGTGTGTGTGTGTGTGTGTGTGTGTGTGTGTGTACCACATCTTTATCCATTCATCCATCAGTGGACACTTAGGTTGTTTCCATATCTTGGCTATTGTAAATAATGCTGCATTGAACAAAGTAGTGTATATATCTTTTTGAGTGGGTAACTGTCCACTTCCGCATTTTTAACAAAAGGCAGTGTATCACATTTGGTTAAGCACCTTGCTTTTTCACAAAATATATCTTGGAGCATTCTACATAAAAATATTCATTTTTTAAATATGGCTGCAAGTTATTAATCCCCTACTGATAATCATTTAATTCCCCCCAATCCTTTGCTATTATAAATATTGCAATGAATAGTCTTGTATATATGTCATTTCTAGATTTTTCCCGTAGGCTGGCACTGTTATTTTAGATATACAGAAGGTGCCCAAAAAATGTATACACATTTTAAGAAAGGAAAAAACTGAATTAAAATTGTAATAATATATACCAATAACAAAAGATGAATACAAGTCATCTGTATACATTTTTTTTGCACCCCTGGAATAAAGTGACTGGTCAAAAACAGCCAAAAAGCTGAAAATTTACCTTAGTTTCCATGTTGAGGAGATGAAGTCCTTTTATATTTACTCCTACATACACCAGGATGACCTTATGATTGCTGGGGCTTGCCTTTGTAAATATCTGTCCTGTGAAAAAAGCTGCTCCATATGTAGGAATTTCCCAACAATTCTGTAAGAACATGCGCTGAAGGTGATGCATTTCTTTACTAACACCCTCACTCGTACTAAGAGTCTAAAACCAAATAAAGTAAAATAAAGAGATGTGAAGAACATACCTTTGATAATCCAAATAGGTCAACTAAGCAGTTTCTAAAATCAAGGCTACCCCCAAAGAAGAATAAAATTGTGTGACATTATCCCAAGAGCAATTTTTCTTTCGAGATCTTATATTTTTAAAAAAAAGGAAGAAATATTAACGTCTAAAATACTGTTTTTGTCTCTTCTAATAGGTTTTTTAAGTGCCCCACAGTATCCAGCACATAGAAGGTATACAGGAAAAGATTCTTCATTACTAATAATAAAAATATCTTGCTACTTTCAGTTTCAGGCATGTGAACCAGAAAACCCTTTGTAAATTTTAGGACTGTATATTTTATGTACCCATGTTTAAAATAACACTAACAAAATTTCAACAAGTCTATAAAATGTTCTGTTAAACAGCTTACCTTGTATTCATGAAGTATTCGGTTTGTCCAGTGAGGTGCCTTACTTTTCAATTTGGTAATAGGTACAATGGACTTTAGATTTTCTTCACTGTTAAGTAAATAAGCCAACATCTTTTACATAAATCATCTTTAGTAGCTAAAGTAATATAATCATTTAGACACAAATGGCAAGTAACTTGATTTTTTTAGCTAAAAAATACAACATTGTAAAACACCAGAGAATTCTAAAAATTTTAGGCAAAAGCCACAATCCTAACATTGCTCAATGTAGAGGAATATTTCTTCTTTCAATAACCACAAAAATTTTTGAAAATTGATTAACCACAATAAACTTTAGATGTGTTAAAACTGCAATGCTTTCTCTCAACATGAAACATGAAACTAGTTTTTGTGGTGGGATTCTTAAGCGCATCTGCTTTATAACATTCTTCTATTAGTTATTCAAGTCAGGTTTAAGTGAACTTATTTAAACATATAGTAAAGATAAATTTTAAAAGTATAAGGGTTATCAAACTATAGTCAAATATAAGAAAACTAACTTTGGAATATAACTTAAAGAATGCTTTACACCATACTTTTTTTTTTCTTTCCTCATTCCATGCCTTGTATTACAGTTGTTCCTTGATATCTGCGGAGAATTGGTTCCAGGACCCCGAGAATGTTCCAGTCCCTTAGTCAGCCCTCTGTGTGCATGGGTTTGATCTGTGGTTGGTTGAATCCATGGATGTGGAACCCACAAATACGGAGGGCCAATTGTACTTAACTCCAAACCAATGTATAAAACATAATATTTCTTAAAAACATAATATTTCTAAACTTTCTCAGTTAAATTGAATCTTGAATATAGTAGAAGACTACACATTTTATCAAATACTTACTTTAGGAAACCTTGCTTGTGTTTCTTACTCTCATAATTTCCATAAACTATTTGCAACAGTAGACTTGCCAATGTTATCAGTTTGGCATCAGGAGCTGTATAAAAGCCCTTCAATAAATTATATCTGGCTTCGTCAAAGAGAATAAGAATAGCTAGAGGATCTTCAATCTTAAAAGAAAAAGTATAATTTGATTATTAGGCTATGATTTCCTGTTACAAATGTACAACTTGTCACTTTCCAATATGGAAAAGCAAAAGCTACATATTTGTATATAAGTAAGCTGTTATTGCTTAAGAGTAGGGGTTGTCAAATTTTTTCTATTAAGAGCCAAAGAGTAATACTTTAAGCTTTGTGAACCACCATAGTCTCTTAAAACTACTCAACTGTGCTCTTGTAAGTGTAAAAGCAGGCACGGACAATACGTCAACAAATGGGTGTGGTGGTGTTCTAATAACACTTCATATATGAGTACTGAAATTTGAATTTCATAAAATTTTCTCGTAACATGAAATGTTCTTTTGAATTTTTTTCAACCATTAATAGCTTGTAAGCTATACAAAAATAGGCAGTAGGTCAGATATGGCAATAGGATATCATTTGCTAACCTCTGATTTACAGTCTAATAAATTTTCATCCATTTATGGATATGGATAATTTCTAGTACAAGTTTACTTAAATTCTTTATATTCCTCAAACATTTTTCTATTATCTATGCTTCATACAGTATAGTAATATATCTCAAAGATAAAAAGAAATGTTAATTCCCAGAGGGTGCATATAGTTTAAAAAAGTTTAAGACAAACATTTTTTACATGACTAAAAATGCTTTGCACTTTCAAATAACATTAGAGAACATATGATTTTTTTTTTTCAGGTTTTAAAAACCTAAAGGTTTCACTTTATCTGAAAGGATTAACAAAGATTGAAAAATGCTAGCCTACAGAATATAGTTCTATTTGGAAATAATCACCAATTATAGTTTCTGAATGAATTCTTAAAATATTTCCAAATATAACTCACAATGATCCAAATTCCTTACAGAAATATTATTTCTTTCATGCTGACTAAAATAATAAAATACTCCATATAATATAAAAAAACAATTTCATGGGAAAAAATGATGGAGTGGATTGTTCTGGATTATAAAAGACTAAAGAGACAATCAAATCTGAATATGGATCTAATATTAGATATTATGGAAATATTAATTTTATTACGTTGTAAATGGTACTGTAGTATGTAGGTTATGTCCTTGGTCAAGATGCATATTGAAATATGCAAGGAAGAAGTGCCATAATGTATGCAACTCACTTTAAATGGTTCACAAAAGAGGAAAGATGAAGCAAAATATTAAGAATTAGTGATTTAATGAATGTATATGGTGTGAATTTTATTACTTTTTCAATTTTCCGATGGGTTTTTAATGTCTCAAAATAAAATGTTATAAGATTGAAAGAAAACACATTTTTCTAATAAAAATTGACAATGAATTTGAAGAGTTTGAATAGAGAAGTTATCTTTGCTAATAGTATATTCAGTATTAGTCAACAATTGTTCTTTTTAAATGAAATCAGGCTGTCTTCATCCTCTTAGAAAAATGATGCTAATCAATAAATGCAACTCTTCTATTTTTCAGATGGTACAAACAGCAATGCCTTAATTATATAATGAGTGAAAGAACACAAATATTTTACCAGATGATCATATTTTGATTTACCTTAAGTATTCTAAGCCTTGCTTCCTTTTCACCTGAGCCCACTTTATATTATTTATAACATAATTATGCAATTTATCATCCAAGTATTATTATTATTTTTTTTTTTTCCTCCAGCAGCCAACTTTTAAAATATTACTTAGGTGGAGAAGGAAGACGGACTGAGTATACTTAGATTATTTGCAGATTTCATGGACCTAATACATTTTTTGAAACTGTGCTAAAATACGTATAACAAAAAATTTGCCATTTTAACCATTTTTAAGTATACAATTCAGTGGCATTAGTTATACTCATAATGTTGTGCAACCATAATCACTATTTCCACAACTTTTTCATCACCCAAACAAAATCTGTTACCATTAAGCAATAACTTCTCATTCTTCCCCTGCCACACACCTGTGGCAAACACTTATCTACTTTGTCTTTATGCATTTGCCTGTTCCAGATAGTTAGTATGAAGATATTTTATATTAAGTACAATCACACAATATTTATCCTTCTGTGTCTGGCTTATTTCACTTAGTACAATGTTTTCAAGGCTCATCTATGTTATGGCATGTATCGCAACTTCATTCATTTTTTATACCTGAATATTCCATTGTATGTATATTTTGTTTATCCATTTATCTGTTAATGGACACTTAGTTTGTTTCCACCTTTTTGGCTATTGTGAATAATGCTGCCATGAATATTGGCACACAGGTATCTGATTTCTTGTTTTCAATTCTTCGGGTATATACTTAGGAGTAGAATTGCTGGATCACATGGTAATTCTGTTTTCTTTTTGGAAGAACTACTAAATTCTTTTGCACAGCAGCTGCACCATTTTACACTCCTACTTGCAGAGTACAAGGGTTCCAATTTCTCTACATTCTCACCAATATTCATCATTTTCCTTTATAAAATTTTATTATCATAGCCATCCTAGGTTTGAACTGGTTTCTCATTTGTATATATCTTCACTGAAGAAATGTTATTCAAATCCTTTGTCCAATTTAACTGGGCTGTCTTTTTGTTTTTGAGTTGTAGCTCTTTATATATTCTGTATAGTAAACCTTTATGAGATATATCATTTGCAAATATTTTCTCCCATTCTCTGTCATCTTTTTACTTTCTTGATAATGTCCTTTGATTTTATGTTTTTAATTTTGATGAAGTCCAATTTATCTGTCTTTTATTATTCATGTTTTGGTGTCACATCTAAAAATCCATTGCCAAATTTAAGGTCATGAAGATTTACGCATATGTTGTTTCCTTCTAAAAGTTTTATGATTTTATAAGTTTTGAAATTGGGAAATGTGAATCGTCCAACTTTATTTTCTGTTTCAAGATTGTTTTGGCTATTCAAGATACTTTCTAATTCCACATGTATTTGAGGAGCACCATTTCCATAAAAAAAAAGGCTATGGGAATTTTGTTAAGGGACTGCACTGAATTGGTAGATCACTTTGCTAGCATCATCTTAACAATATTAAATCTTATCCTTGAACATAGGATGTCTTTGCAGTTACTTAAGTCTTCTTTAATTTCTTTCAGTAACGTTTTTGTAGTTTTTATTGTACAACTTTTACACCTCTTTTGTTAAACATATTCCTAGGTATTTTATTCTTTTAATGCTATTTTAATGGATTCCTTAATTTCCTTTTTTGGATTGTTTGTTGCTGGTGTATAGAAACAACTGATTTTCATATCCTACAACTTTGCTGAATCCATTTATTAGCTCTAATAGCTTTCTTGTGGATTTTTTGGGATTTCCAAAATAATAGGATTATGTTATTTGTGAACAGAGATAGCTTTACTTTTTTTTCCTTTCCCATTTGAATGACTTTTATTTCTCTTCCTTCCTCTCTTCCTCCCTCCTTCCTTTCCCCTTCCTTCCTTCTTTCCTTCCCTCCCTCCCTTCCTTTCCTTTCCCTTCCCTTCCTTTCTTTCCCCTTCCCTTCCCTTCCCTTCCTTATTTCCTTCTTTCCTTCCATTTGTCTAACTGCTCTGGCTAAAGCTTTCAGTAAGTACTATGTTAAACAGCAGTGGTGAAAACAGGCATCCTTGTCTTGTTCCTGACCCTAGGAGGAAATCTTTCAGTCTTTCACCATTGAGTATGTTAGCTGTGGGTTTTTCATAAACGCCATTTATCATACAGAGGAAGTCCCCATCTATTCCTAGTTTTCTGAGAGTTTCATCATTAAAGGGCATTGGATTTTTCTCAAATGCCTTTTCTGTGTCAATTGACATGATCATATGGGGTTTTTTTCCTTCATTCTATTTGTGATTCTAACACATTTTTGATGAATAATCAAGATCTTCATTTTTGGTAAATTTTATACAAATTTTTATACAATTCCCAGCATATCTGATTGACACAATTAAATCTATCTTTGGTTTTGATAATATTAGAGGGACAATCTGAGTACTCAGGTATAAAAAACATTTACCAAGTTTAGACATGTTCAATGAAATTTTCATGTGTTAGAATTTGCTTAACTTTGTTCATTATTTCCTTGAATAAAGAATCAGGAAATACATTGCATATTTTTTCTTCCACAGTTATGAAACTTGGAACTACCCCCACTACCCCAATTTTCATAGCTACCACTGTATTTAGACAATCATACCTAGTTTAACTTGTAATATCTCCCTTAGGTTTCTTCTTTGTCCATTCAACCTTCAGATGGCATTATCTCACTTCTCCTTTAATATTTACAGCAATTCAAATTCAAACGTACTTGTTTGGAACAGATCTTTTTATCAAATATAAATTGTATTCTCTTTTTTTTACTATCTATATAGTCTTCTGCTTGGGTTGAGAACAGCTACTTATTGTTTGTTGAGAATAATTTTTTATGTTCCCTTTGCAAAAAAAATCTTCTTCATCCAGAATGTTTTCTTCTTTTCTTCCCCCCACACCAAGGTAAACTTCTTTGAAATTTACACTCTGATTAGCCCTTTATTAAGTTTATCTTTGACACTGTACTTCCTTCTAACTATTCTAACTATTTATTTTCTATATAATCTGTCTTCCATCTGGTTGCTAATTCTCTTTAGGATAAATTCTCTTATTTCTTTTGTATTTTAAGACAGTGGAAGTAAAAACAGAAAACTATCCAGGGGCTTTGTAAGTTGGCTTTGACTCAAATTCTACCACTTACCACAGGGATGTGAGGATTAAGCAGAAAAACAGAGTAAACCCCACTGTACAGGAAGAGCACAATTTCTGCCTCTAGTGCCTACAATAGGAACTCAAAGAATTCTGTACATTTAAATGACTGTAAATAACATTTCCAAGCAAACCTTTTTTTCAACTTCCAAAGGGAGTCTCACGTCTCTTCTTAGGAAAAGCTGTGGTGTTTCCCTTTGGGGATCCAAATTTGTCAATTCAGCAAGTATTTCTGGCCAGTCCCGAACATGTTGCAAGGGTTTATGATAAGGTTTGAGCTGAAGGCCTGAAAAACATCTTTCTTTTTATAAATGATAATGCAAAAATAAATCAATTGTATCAATGCATAGAAACTCTGTATTAAACTCTCTGCATTTAAGTACTGAATACACACAAACTAAAGGAAAAAATTTAAATAAACATTGACTTTAATCAATGTTACTACCCAATTTGAAGTTAAATGCTTTTGTATTTAAGAATAAGAATTATGAGAATAATTCTTAAAACAAACAAAATTTATTAAATTTATTTAAGACCCTTAATTCCATGATAGCCTATTTAATTATGACAAATGATCACAATTTGGTTTTAAAAATACAATTAAACCATTAGATAACCAATCACGACAATCTCAATTAAATTCCTTATATATCTACAATACTTTGAGAGAAATCTACAGTGACATTAGGTTTATTTTAAATAAAAAGATCTGATAGAAAAGTAAAGAAAAATACTTTTGTATTATTTTGAGCTCTGAAAATAAATGCAAGTTGGATGAGCACCACATTTAATGGCATTCAAATCAAATTCCATTGCCAGAGAAGAAATATTTTGTTTTTTACCACTTAAAATATTGTTTGGATGAAAGGGGAGGGAGGGAAGGAGAGAGGGATGAAAGGTGAGGGAGGGCCCAGAGGCTTTACCGGCTTCAAAAGTTTGAGCACTAACAATTTATATAAAAGAGAAGAACACTGTATCATTACAAAATTCAAAAGTCAATAATAAGTTGATGCTATACTTAAATTTACCAACCCACTCTCAAAAAGGAATGAGGTTCACACAACAAAATAACAACTTTCTTACTGAGGTTTTCTGAACAGATCCAAATAGTGAAATATTGTTGTGTTTCTTGAGAGAGACGCATTCCTTCCATTATCTGCTGCACTGTGGTATTATTTCCATGCTTCAGTTCAACAGAACGGTATGATCCATCCATTCTGTATATTCGAACTTTTTCATACTAGTACAAAGAATGATGATAAATTATGCAACCTGGTTAGAAATTATACATCCCAATCCAACAAAATGCTTTAATTTCAACTACATCTGCTTTACTACAGATTTCTTACCAGGAAAATACCAAAAACACTGCTTCAAGTGCAAATCTGCTGGCATTATTTTTTAAAATTTTACTTCTATTATTTATATTTTCTAATATGTTTTCCTCTGGATAGTTCATGGTCAAATAAGTTTTAGAAACTAAGGCAAATGGCTTTTTTAAAAATTCAACTTCAAAATCTTCTGAGAGGATATTTTAAAGCCATAATGTACAAGGTAAATATCACATGCGGGATACAGATTTGTTAACTAAATCTGGTGTTAGTCAAGTATCTCATGAGTCTAGTGGGCACAAATTATACTGTAGAAATGTATACGAACAATAATTTGTCCTAAGAGGAATCTGTGATAGAAAACTTTGCAGGTAAAAATTAGGGAATGATGGACCTTGAAGCAGTTTCTTTCCTCTAGTTCAGAAAATCCCAGAAAGAAATGATAGTCTCAATACATTTTTATTGTTATGGGAAGTGATGCCTCCAAACAACTTCTAGGACAGTTCATTTTAGACAAAAGTACCTAATTACTCTTATCTTACACATTCTAATATAAAAATTATGCCAAGAAAAAAAAACAGTGTTTTAACTATACAATTAGAAAATAAATTGCAAAGAAGTGTAACATAAGGGTGTCTACCCCCCTTATCTATTTTCTTGCCTTTGCCTTGTACTTATGGACTAACGTTTGGACAAAATATGTATAACTGTGGCTGTGAGTAATTATCCTTAAAGGGAGAGACCCTATATTCTTTATCCCTACCACTTTCAGCATTTTATGATGTTAAATTCACACAAATACTGAACAAAGACTTACTGTCTAGTTGATGGGACTGTCTGGAAAGGTTCGGCCATATGAATTATATTGGTTGGTATCAAACTTTTATCCTCTATCTGTTGGTATAAAGCCTTTTATATAGTTTGCAAGTTTTCAGTTTTTAAATTGATGATAGTTTTATCGTCACTGTAACTTTTAGGCATAAGTGAGTTTTTTTCTAATTGTTAATTCTTCTCTACATTAATGTCACTGCTAATTATTTTGGACATAATTAAATGGAAAGGTCAGGTTGAATTGACAGAACAAAAGAGCTAGGAACTCTCCTATTTTAACCCATTCACTTTCTTGAGGAGGAAAATGAATCTGTAATAGGTAAGTAATTTGCTGAAACTAAATTAATGAATGATGTGTAATGTCAGTTTTTATAAATATAAAATACTGCTGAGAAGGCCTAAGTAGAGAGAGATGCTTCAATGAACAGATTACAATTTGTAATTAACACTTCAAGCATAGAGATTATACAGGAGATTAGATTTTAAGTGATTAACAGATTTATTTATTTATGCAAGTTTCATTTTGTTATGCAAAAGTAAATGTCTGAGTGTTAGGGATGGTAACAAATTTAATATCTATGACGTCTAATCATGAGGTTTTATAAAAGTGGTAAAGACGCAATCTAGCCATTTATCCTTCTACCCTTGCCACAGATCCTCAAATTACTTATTAAGTATGATTTTGGCTTTCTTAAGGTAATTCTTACTGGTTTGTTAACGGCTTCCTTTAACAATTTTGAAGTTTCTTCCCAATTATTTTGTTTGTTTTCTTCACAAATATTTAAAGGGGATCTTCCTTGCTGGTCTGTTATGTGCTGGAAATGTGGGAAAAAGAAAAGGAGAAAGAAAAAAGGCATTAGAAATATATAGTATTCTAAGGGAAAATATTCAATCAATCAAAGTTTCATGAAAAACAGACTCTTCTCGAGTATTAAGCAAATACTAACCATACTCAGTAGATGCTATACTTCAACACGAATTGCCAAAGATAAATGAAAGACTCAAAGCACTAATCAATGTGATTTTTTGTTTTAAGTCTGATTATAGATACAACAAGGTTTTGTTAAAACTATTATTTTTCCCTTCACACAAATATTTGTTAATACAATTTCTAGAAAGTGGGTAGAAAATCTTTTTCACTCTTAAAGATATTTTTGAGGAAATACAATATAAAATAAGAGGTTAAATTTTGTATACATTCTGGAGATGGATAGTGGTGATGATTGCACAGTAATGTGAATGTACTTAATGTCACCGAACTGTGCTCCTAAAAATGACTTGAATGGTAAATTTTATGTAAGGCATATTTTCTCACAATAAAAGATATTTATTTACAAAAGCAAAGTTTATACATAATAGGTATTCTATATAGTAAGTGAAATTCATTTTTATT
Source organism: Rhinolophus sinicus (assembly GCF_036562045.2). Lineage (NCBI taxonomy): Eukaryota > Metazoa > Chordata > Mammalia > Chiroptera > Rhinolophidae > Rhinolophus > Rhinolophus sinicus. Next base: position 83,604,491 of record NC_133758.1, read on the forward strand.
TTTCAGCTGATCTCTCAAGTATACAATGGAACATTTTTTGTGTTCATTATTTGTTATTTACTGCTTGAACATTAAAACAACAACAAACCTGGAAAATAACTTACTCTGTCAACTTCTGGATGGTTTAAGAGAATCTGTACTATTTCAGCATGTCCTCCTCCAGCAGCAAAATGAAGAGGAGAGCTAAGCTGTCCATTTAAAAGGTTTGGATTGCACTTTCCTTTCTCTAACAATATGCGAGTGGCCTCAACTTTTCCATACCTACAAAAAAAAAAAACCACCTAAAGTCATTTGAAATGTTTTAAAACTCCAAATTTCAGATAACATCTCAAAGAAGTCTAAGATTTTTCTAGGCAGAGAACAAGGAATTAAGACACTGACATACCCGTAAATGTTTTCAGTGCCTAGTGATTTCTTATGGATTATTCTGGTTCAATTCAAATATGTTTATTTCTGATCAACTGGGAGAAAATATAACCTCAAACACAAGATAGAGCATATGATAGAGAACTACTGCACGAAAGTACAAAAACTATAAATTAGGGAGATAAAATTTTCAGTCAAAAATATGTTCAGAAAGTAACTCATAAACTTAATGCTTTTCACAAAGCCCTGACTGTGCTTTACAAATAG